>NW_023596227.1:97587-203231 GCF_011947565.3 Pollicipes pollicipes | reverse complement strand
TGTAAATATATATATATATATATATACGTGCATATATATATATATATATAATATATATATTATATAATGATATATATATATGTATACACATATATATATATATATATATATATATATATATATATATATATATATATGTATATATACATAAATATGGGACAGATATTACCATTACTATTTTGTATATATACATATGTACAAACTAGTATATATATACACTTTTATTATAGTAATATCTATTATATTTAAGTGTGTTATATATGCACATGCTATATATATATATATATATATATATATATATATATATATCATTACAACCGCTGTAATTGCGTTCCTATGCACACAAGTTTGTCATCAGTGTGGGCCCGGTCACCTAGCCGATCTGCTCGCCGAGCACTTGAATAACTGCAAGCGTGATTGTGTGTGTGTGTGTGTTGTGTGTGTGTGTGTGTGTGTTGTGTGTGTGTATGTGTGTGTGTGTGTGTGTGGGTGTGTGTGTGTGTGTGTGTGGTGTTGTGTGTTGATAGATAGCGTCGTGTGATGGTGCTCTGTGTGCGTGTACGTGTGATGTGTGTGTGCGTGTGAGTGGTGTGCGTGTGACGTGTGCGTGTGCGTGTGCGTGTGCGTTGCTGGGTGTGGGTGTGGGTGTGGGTGGGTGGGTTTGTGGGTGTGGGTTGGGTGGGGGTTTGGGTGGTGGGTCGGTGTGGGCGTGTGTGGGTGTGTGGGTGTGGGTTGTGGATGTGGATGTGGGTGTGGGTTGTGAGTGGGTGTTTTGCGCGCGTGTGTTATTGTGTTTGGACTTATTGGCTTAACATTGCACGCCATCAAAGTGATGGTCGCAGGTCAGTTACTCAGGTAGGGGAGACTTGAAATGTTCATGCCGGACGAGAAGGCAAAGTTCAAAGATGAATTTCCCGTATGTCCTGGCGTGACTGGCATTCTAACAAAAGGATGACGGGGGAAGTTCCCATTCGACGGCGAAGATCATTCGCCCATTGGGCCTAAATTGAGCGGCGGCTAATCCGATTTGGCGAACAGGGCAAACACTCACCGCCTTTTGCGCAAGTTTGGATCTTACGCTTGAAGAAATGGCGCATGAGCGTGGTTTTCAGAAGATGTTATGGATCTTCCGGAACCGATGATGGAAATGTCGCAGGAGGCAGCGGAAAGTTACACTTCTCACGCACTGCGGCTGTGTTCGGTGGCTAGGAGGTGCTGGTTGTCCAGAACGTGTGCCAACTACATATGCACTATGGGTATATATATATCTATATATATATATATAGATATATATATATGTGTGGGTGGTGGGTGTGGTGTGGGTTGTGGGTGTGGGTGTGGGTGTGGGGTGGTGTGGGTGTGGGTGTGTGGGGTGTGGGTGTGGCTGTGGGTGTGGGTGTGTGGGTGGGTGTGGGGTTGTGGGAGTGGGTGGTTTGTGGGTGTGGGTGTGGGTGTGTGGGTGGGTGTATATATATATTGCGGCGTCGACCATATCAACGTGTACACTACCAATAAGACAAAACGAAGCCAAGGGGCCCAACCTGTTCGATGAACCATGTTGTCTTTATACTCACTCATTTTGCCTTCGTACTCCGCATTGTCCGCACACTCCATCTCACGTCACCAGCGGACCACTAGTGGCGGATTTTTGCCTCCACTTCTGTTGGCCTGCAATAGCAGACAAACAAAGCGAGACAGCAGTCTGAAATTTGCAATGCCTTTATATAAGCAGTCAGCGAGACCAGACCAAACCAGGCCAGGGACAAGGATGTGGTGGGTCATACCATGTTATGTGGTATAGATGTTGTAATTCTTCTCCCACTGAAGAGCTAGTTTATTGCACACATTATTGCCCATAACAAGAATCATGGCCGTATAGGTAATCAATACACAATAGAAACACTAATTGGACATGGTCTGGCCGGTATTTCACACAGTTATTTTTGTCCTGTGTTACTACCGCAAGCAACATTCCTTAAAGTCATGTTGAGACTCAATCTCATTCACTCAGCTACGTTTAATCACTCTCAATGCCGCTTATACAATGCACATAATTGGGACCACTCAACCGGAAGTAAGCAAAAATTGTACATACACTGCACACTTTGCATTGCGCAGACATTTGTGCGTACACTTTTGGTCGAGTGCGTAAGTCGCATAAGCGTATTTCAAAGACGAGCAGCCCCGGAAAATCACTACGCTACTCAACTTTCTTTCGATTTCACCAATGAATAATTGTTCTGAGTTATCCCAATTTCTTTCCCTTCCAATCATCATTGCAAGGACAGACCCTATTCTGCTTATTCGTGTTCGATGGATCACACGTTTACCTATCGTTATTACGAAGCCGTCGACACTTGGCAAATCGCTGAATAAAAACCAGTTTGTAACATTTATGTTAGCCGCTTTGCTACACTATTGTTTTATATGTCAAAAACTTATTTAACAGATATGTGTACTTTCGGACAGTACTAAAAGAGGTGTGTGAGCGTTTCTACAGTCACTCCGTAGAACGAGCATTCATTCGTCTGTGCTATATGCATTACGCATATCAACCTATTTGTGCTGGAAATATTCGTGTTATGATTAAGTATGTGAGAACAATAAGTGTGATGAGCTGATGCCATTTAAAAATTCTCTTGACGCTCCGATAATGTGGTGGCCAATGTCGCTTTTCAATGCTCTGTGATCTTCTGATCCGCTGCTGCGTGTCTTTGCGCTGGTAATGTCATGAATACGTCATATGCGTGTCTGGAGAAATCATATTCGTTCATTACGCCGCTTATCTTGAAGGAAATGCCTGGATTATTTACTTCCATTCTGTCAGCACAATTACGCAGACTACGCAGGAGGCATCGCACTTACGACTCATAGCACAGGCCTGTAATCTTTATTTAAAGTGATCAGGAATATCCTTTTTTGAATACAACTGACTGGTGGAACATTTAACAGACCACAATGCTGCTACAAGTGAGATCGGTGAAGGACATCCCCGTAGTGTGATTGGTAAAGGACCTCCCTCAGTGTGATCGGTGAAGTCTTCTCCGAAGTGTGATCGGTCAAGGACCTCTCCGAAGTGTGATTGGTGAAGGACCTCCCCGAAGTGTGATCGGTGAAAGACCTCTCCGGAGTGTGATCGGTGAAGGACCTTCCTGAAGTGT
This sequence comes from Pollicipes pollicipes, assembly GCF_011947565.3. Classification (NCBI taxonomy): domain Eukaryota; kingdom Metazoa; phylum Arthropoda; class Thecostraca; order Pollicipedomorpha; family Pollicipedidae; genus Pollicipes; species Pollicipes pollicipes. The sequence continues at coordinate 200,070 of NW_023596227.1, read as the reverse complement.
GATCGGTGAAGGACCACCCCGAAGCGTGATCGGTGGGGGACCTCTCCGAAGTGTGATCGGTAAAGGACCACCCCGAAGTGTGACCGGCGAGGAACCTCTCCGAAGTGTGATCGGTGAAGGGCCTCTCCGGACTGCGATTGGTGAAGGATCTCTCCGAAGTGCAGAGCACTCGGACACTGGACCCAACGCTCTGACTGAGAGCATATTTGGAGCCTCGACTTTGCAACCTACAATCTTGACTTAGTAATTTGCCTGTTGGCTTCAAAACGCTGGTCTTGAGAGCGTCGAGTGCTGTCTTACCTGCCGTGGGTAGCTTCGCCATCCCCCCAGCCGTTGGTACCTTCGCCATCTCCCGACGCTCCAGTCTGACCAGCCGTTGGTACCTTCGCCATCTCTCGACACTCCAGTCTGACCGACCGTGGGTACCTTCACCGTCTCCCGACAGTCCAGTCTGAACTGTCTCTCCACTCTAGTTGCCTGTCTCCCGACACTCCAAGCTGACCTGCCATGTGCACTTTCGCCATCTCCCGACACTCCAGTCCGACCAGCCGCTGGTACCTTCGCCATCTCCCGACACTCCGGTCTGACCTGGCGTGGGTACCTTCGCCGTCTATCGACACTCCAGTCTCTGTTCGTCTCATCATGTCGTCTGACCTGAACCTATGTTAAGAGCGAATTACGGAGGGATACAGTACCGCCCATTCAGGGCGACACTAAAATGCTGATGCGCTCAGCAGAAAGTGTTGACGGACTAAAAATAATATTTCGTGTCACGATTGCTAGGAAGGGCGCCTTTCGACGTGGCGTAGTCAGTTCACCGAAGGCGAGCAAGCATGGAGCGTGTGGGTCATCGACGTTGTGCCCACAGGCAACAAAGCTGAGAGCTGTTCAGTGCCCATCAGAGTTAACATCAAAGCTGCTCGTGTGCTAAAAAGACCTTCACTTATTCAGGTAACAACAAAAGGTGCACCAATCAAGGTGCCATAGTTGCTTTAACAGAGACTGTCATGCAAAGAGGGCGGGGATTTTTATTACGTGCCCTGGTGAGCATCTCAATCAGATCCTTTCCATTTGTGAATGCTGACATGCTAGAGAAAAGCGCCTTTCTCTGTTGTGATTGTGGCAAACAGGACACCCCTCCATGAAGTGTAGTCAATTTGCGGGAGATGGCGCCGTCTGGAACATGCGGGTCACGTGTGTCTTGACCCACGCGGTCCACGCTTATTTTCCTGTGGTGAATCGATTGTGCCGCTTCAGATAGCGACGTTTTTGCAAGCGTGACAGGGTCGGCTGGTCGTTGAGGGTGTCAGTGTTTTCTCTTTAGCGCGTCAGCATTTTTGATGTTCTTTTTGCGTCTGCCCGATAGCCTGATTTGCCGCATCTTGTGCGATCTGTTTTATCTTGCTTGTGATCGTAGCAGTTCATGGAATTGAGCTGTCCGCAGTGGACTCTACCAGAATCGTCATGAAGCATGAAGAGCATGGCTGATATTTTTGTCCGATTATCTGCACTCATCTACGCTAATTGTAACCTAGCTGACGGAGTTTCAACTTGACTGACATTTACCTGGGATTCACCTGGGATAAATTGCGCTGTTTACCACGAGGGAGGAGAAGTGACAATCACTGATGGGGATTCTCACAGCCAACATGTCCAAGCAGTCCTTGCGTCCAAGCTGTGGTGGTCGCGGTCGGTGACACGGTGTCTGGCTTGTATCGGGCAGGCGCCGCGGTCGATGACACGGCGTCTGGCTTGTATCGGGGAGGCGCCGCGGTCGATGACACGGCGTCTGGCTCGTATCGGGCAGGCGCAGCAGTCGGTGACACGGTGTCTGGCTCGTATCGGGCAGGCGCCGCAAACGGTGACCTGGTGTCTGGCTCGTATCGGGCAGGCGCCGCGGTCTGTGACATGGTTTGTGTCGGGCAGGCGGCGCGGTCGGTGATACGGTGTTGTGTCGGGCAGTCATCGCGTTCGGCGACGCGGTGTCCGGCGCGTGTCGGGCAGACGTCGCGGTCGGTGACACGGTGTGTGTCGGGCAGGCGCCGCGGTCCCACGGCCCGGGCATGGTCATTATGTCAGCGGAGCGGCTGGCGGCCCGGCACAAGGCGGAGCTGAACGGGCCCGGCTCGAGCCCGGCTGTGCAGGCGGCCGGCTCGCCGACCCCCGCCGCGCCCGCCGACTCGCACATCCTGCACGGCCACGCCGACGAGTCGCCCAATCACATCGTCTACAACAAGGTACGGGCATAGCAGGGGGGGGGGGGGGAGCTGATTTTCATGAATTCGGCTCTAAATCGCAGCATTTCATGGACAAAACGGCATTTACCCTCACGTCTTCGCCCAGCCCCTAAGGCGAGGTGTAGCTAGGTGACTAATCCAGGTGCTTAGCACCTGAGCACTGTCAGCCAGGACTCTTAGTACTGTTCCAATTGGCCGCGAGGAGTGTCAGTGGGCGACGTCATTAACTCAGTCATTGGTCGCAGTTTGTGGGATGACATCCCTTAACGCGCGTCCACCAGATGGAGCGAATAGTGGAGCGGATGCAAAATGAAAAGGCGGGTGTTCCGGTGCGAACGGTGAAGTCGTTCCTGTCCAAGATTCCGTCGGTCTTCGCTGGAGCAGACCTGATTGCGTGGATGCTGAAGAACCTGGACGTCGACGATCAAGGTGAGTTGGAGCCGCCCATTCCTCGTTGTTACACTAGTTAGGCCGTTCTCTGATCTATTGCTGACTACATGCAAGCACCTTCTGTTTATACGGAAATCTAACAAGCAATGGGTAAGAAGGCCAGCAGTGTATGTGCCCAAGAAGTGTGCGCCTATTCAGCAATGCAGGATTATTGACTATATTTCTGGAGGATTGATGGACAGAATTATCGTGGAGTCACGTTTTCAACGGTTGATAACATTGCAATGCAACTATCTGCACAATAAAGTCAGGCTGTCATTATGGGTGCACTGCTGTGCCAGCGTCTGAGAATGGGTCACTGTCATGTGGGGAGTACCCTGGGACAAAAAGGGCTATAAATTTAGTCAAGAATATATGTCATGTGAGCTATTGAGATGAAGGTGAGAAATTTGGCCGCTGCGCTTAAAAGCACGCTTTCGAACTCCTCATCGAAAAGCGAGTCATAACTATGCATTCATTATGTTCGTTATGGATTCCGGAATTCATCGCACGTTTCTTTCTGATGACTGACTTAAATTGCCAGCACGTGTTCGTCTATTTTCGGTAGTTCGCTTCGCCTGACGCTCTAACAGATCAACAGGAAAGCGTGAGCCGCTATAAAAAGCGTTATCGCATCAAAGCCAAAGTCAGTTCACATAGCATCTCCACCCAAGTCACGTGTCATAGAAGGCGCAAAGATATTACACATTTTGCTGTTCTGCTGTGTGGCGGCAGAATTGTGTGTTAAAACAAGTCCTCAAAGACGGGCCCCGGTCTGTGGAGTTCTCGCACAGTCATCTACGGGATGGATTGGTGATACCAACATCGGCACTAACTAAGCGCGGAGCTTATCGGTGCGTAGATGCGCTTGTCTGCAATTCCCGGCATTTGTGAATGCCGAGATTCAGAATTGCCAATTTTCTGCCGGTGACCGCGGAATCTCGAGGTCAAAGACATGTGAAATATGTTATTAATGATTCAATGTTCGGTCAAATATCGACATCGTTCTAATGGTTAAATGCCCGCGCAAACGCCGCACTTGTCGTCAGAAAGGAAACCAAAATATCAGTCCGCAAATACCTACAGCTACATGCGTCATAATTGCAGCAGAAACGTTAGACAGTTTCAGAAGTCCTGAAAGCAAGGTTTCGAATAGCAGATCGGCAAACGCTTAACTTTTGGTTTCCACTACTAGTGCCTTGTCGGTTTCACATTTATGTTGCTCAGAGCTATCCTTTTATGCTCGTGTTTTGGGCATGTGTAGCCACCCCAACATATCTCAGCGCAATATATTTCACGGATGGAAGTTCAACTTGTCTCACTGTTATCATTCACCTGGTAAGCGTTTTCTCGTTATACTGGTTTTCGCCTTCACCACTGTAATTCAGGAACCACCGCTGAAGCTACAATATCTGGATACTTCTTTGGTTGATTAACGTGACAGACTGCTCAACGCAAAACAGAGATAGCTCAGGCGTTCAGCCGTACAACTGACGTCCATAGTAGCGTTTCTGTAGGAGAACGTCCGCTAGCTGCGTTCAATCGAGTCGCTCGGGACCGGGGCTCCATCTCGGGCAGCGGCTGAGACTGGGGCTCTGCAGCGGTCGGCGCAGTTGGATCCGTGCCTGTTATGTCTGTCCCCACTCATCGTCAGCAGACGGTAGAGCTGCTCAGACCAACAGAACCGGTCACCAGTCTCGGTCTTCCAAACAAGCTCTGCAGTGGGTCAGCCGCACACAATGCCTGCCTATCTGCCTGCCCGCAAGCTGTATTTTTGGGGCGACCACTTCATACGGTATTTTGGAGGAATGTAGCTCTTGGGATTATGCTGAGGAAGATAGGCCAAAATATTATTGGTCACGTCGAAAGCGAGGGCGCGGCGCGCTGGGAAAGAAGCGAGAATCCAGGGCGCCGCAGCACCAGTTCTCCGCCTCCCCCCCCCCCCCCCCCCTCCCTCCCCGGATCGCTCCATGCCTTCCGGACGTCTGCGGCTGCCACCGACTCGTTGGTGCTAGCTTCTCACACCGGGTGACGGCGAGCATTCCGCCGGATGGCTGCAGGCAGGTGGCTGCAGCTGGAGGCAGACATACCGCCGGGGCAGCCGGCGGCGGGCGGCCGGGATCGGTCGCGCCGCGCTGCCCGCCGCCCGCCGCCCGGACGCTCGGGGCTTTCGGCCAATAGCTGCCCATACTGCACCGCCGCGTCAGCTGATGGCGGCGGGCGACCGTCCGGGGAGGGGTCACCGGGCCTTGCCATTGTGGGCGATGACGTCCGCCTGCCAATACCGGCCGGCGGGCGGCACCGGGCAGCCGTCATGGAGGCCGGCATCGACCGGTCTCTGGGGTGCGGCGGATGGCGACACCAGGGATCAGGCAAGGGGTGCGGAAAAAGCGTCGCGCCGCGCGCCTGTTTTGCGCCGGTTATAATGAGCTGAAATGGGATCCGGCGCGCGGGCGCCGGCTGCGAGCGGCCACCGGGTCCAGGTGCCTGCAGGCAATGCGATCGGTCGATGGCTGGGGTACAAACACGTCGTCTGGGAAATAGACCACGGGCTCAGTTCCGTTTTGCAATCACCGATGGTTTCGCAGTGTGAGGAGGAGACGTGGGGTTCGGGTCGAATCGGAAGCCTGGAAGACAAACACGTGGATGATGGCTAGGTAGTTGGCGAAAAACACGTCATTTCTGCCAGGTGCCGCGTGCGATAGCGTGTCTAACGTCTCCGGTGCGTCTGGCGCCGGAGACGTCGTCGTCGTCGGCACCGGATGTCCTGCTTCCGCCGCGATATCGAGCAAAGGGGGCCCGCTTAGAAGACCGTAATGATGAACGAAATGGCCTCGGCAACCGACCCGCTCGTAAAACATCAATCCTAAAGTTATGTCATCAAGGGAAACTCTGTCGTATGGCCGTTAAGGACCCACGAACCGTTGGTGGCTGACCCCCAAACCCTACTGCCACTTTGGTCCGAATCGGGTTTTGTGTGCGCTGCGTTGGGAGCAACACTTCCAAAGGGGGAGTACTACATACCCAACGGGATAGATGCATACCTTCCGAGGGAAAGGGGGTGGCCAGACGAATACACCGCTATGCGATAGCTCATGTAATGCCAACAAGATATTCTAAGGTCGTTTTGTGTTCAGGGCCATATTCAACTAAGGTCAAGTTACATGTTTTCTCATCGACCAGGTTTTTCTCAATAACGCATTGTCAGTTTTTTCTGCGTGAGGTTGTATGCCTTTTACGCTACAAGGATTGCACTTTATACATAATTCACACTGACCTTTGAAGCAGTGTTGTTTTCCTTGAACGACAACTAGCTTGTAGCAGCCGTCGGTGGTGTTTGAAGCAGTGTTGTTTTCCTTGAACGACAACTAGCTCGTAGCTAGCCGTCGGTGGTGCCAGAACCAATTTCAACAAATGCTCAATTTCATTTCGAACCTAACTGAGCAGTTTTGAAGCATGTTTGAGTCATGAAGCATGAAGAGTGTTTGAAGCAGTGTCGTTTTCCTTGAACGACAACTAGCTTGTAGCAGCCGTCGGTGGTGCCAGAACCAATTTCAACAAATGCTCAATTGCATTTCGAACCTAACTGAGTGACCGTGTTGATCTTCCTGACGTTACTGTGCCGTGTTTCGTTACGATTGTTGTGCTGATCGAATGAGTGTGTTAGGCTAAACGTCGACGAAAAAGGGGCATGCAGAAACATCAGTTTTCAAGACCACGCGGCGTCCGCGAGATCGCTATCATTGCATAATAGATTAAGTTAATTGTTACCACCTGGAGCTTCGTAAACGGAATTAAAGTGAGAAAGGCCAGATGAGACCGACGAATACCGCCAATGGTGCACAGTGTTTCGAATGCGGGCCTGTAGATCAAGCTAAGTTAGAACCATTTGCTGACTTTCGATGTCCTTTGTCACTCGTAGGTGAACAAGCGACGCTGCTGGAAACGAAATAAATAAAGTATATCTATGATGACCTAAAGATGTCGTAGGAAAGTGAGGGAGTGACGTCGCTTGATGAGCAACCAGGAAGACCACAGGAAGACCTCAGGAAGACCTAGGGAAGACCTCAGAAAGATCACGTTACATCGCAGCGCCGGGAATCCTTATGTTCGTCCACGTGCTGGTCCGATATGCTCATGCTCAAAATACTCTAGCTAATTGATCCGATGTGACCCGGACTTGAAGATTTCAGGGCAAACGTTAAACTGATTAAGCAAAAATCCCAACATTTCAAAATGCTAGCGTAGAAACATTTTTCCAGCCATCCCCGGAAACTTCATGGGGGATACCTACTTCCATCGGTACGAGGGATGACATATATATATATATATATATATATATATATATATATATATATATATATATATATATACAATCCTATATATATATATATATATATATATATATATATATATATATATAGGATTGTTGTGCTGATCGATTCTTTGGACGTCTCGGAAGGCTGATTATTTGCAACTTGAAAGCTCAATATATCTTCTTAGAATGCAAGCGCAATCTCCTCGGTGTTGCTGGGCGCTCAAGCCGTATACTTCCTCGGTCACTCAGCGCTCAACCCATCAAATGCCGGGGGTTGTCCCAGCTGGGTTGTTGACCGTAGTGCCACACCCTGGGCGCGGGGCTTTAGTGACCCCAGTGACTGGTCAGCAGGAGAATGCAGTAGGGCGTGGCGACCTGTTTCGTGGCAGCAACCATTGTTTGCATTCGGATAAGCTGGCAATTACGTTGGAGTTTTCGGTTCGCGCAAGGGTTAAATATAAGTACAAATACAGACTGCAGCTGCCTGGAAGTCAGGTGGATTTGCAGTCATGAAACCAAACACAGCACTGTGCCAAATATTTAGTTCTTTATTTATTTTGAACATTTTTTTTGGAACGTGTCACGGTGACACCCCCTGCCTGTCTAGCGGTGCTTAAGTGACGCCTTGTTTCAGCCGAGGCGTCGTGTGGCCGTGTCACTGAAGCACCCTCTGCCTGTCTAGCGGTGCTGAAGTGACGCCCTGTTTCAGCCGAGGCGTCGTGTGGTCTTGTCACTGTGGCACCCCTTGCCTGTCTAGCGGTGCTGAAGTGACGCCCCGTTTCAGCCGAGGCGTCGTGTGGTCTTGTCACTGTGGCACCCCTTGCCTGTCTAGCGGTGCTGAAGTGACGCCCCGTTTCAGCCGAGGCGTCGTGTGGTCTTGTCACTGTGGCACCCCTTGCCTGTCTAGCGGTGCTGAAGTGACGCCCCGTTTCAGCCGAGGCGCTGCACCTCGCTCACCTCATGGCTGCGCACGGCTACCTCTTCCCCATCGACGACCACACGCTGACCGTCCGGAGCGACGGCACATTCTACCGCTTCCAGGTGGGGCACGAGTCCCGTGCGCTGGTCTGTGTTTTACCGCGAAGGTGACCGGTGTGGGTTCTACCGCAGGGTATCGGCTTGAATCCGTGGGCTCTCAAACGGAGATTTGTCACCAGGAGGCTGCACAGGAGGCAGGAAGTTCCGCATGAAGGGCATGCTTGGGCTAATTTGTTTTTTCGGATGAACTATTTGAGTGAGAATTGTGCACTGGGAGCAATACAACCAAGCCCGTTAGTGCCGCCCCCGCCATAGCTTACCTCCTTCTTCGAACTGGTCAAGTCTTGGTCCTTTGCCTTCGCTCAAGGCACATGAAATCTCTAGCTTACTGACGTAAACGGGATATCGAAAAGACGTAGATTATCCGGCGTCGTCTAAATATTCTCCTACAACCATATTCCTCGCCACGATGTTTCTGCTCAAGCGACACATTTGTGGAAGGCATCTGGTCAGCGCCACATGAGCTGCCTTGCCATTTGGTCCTGGGCGGCAGAGATCCTGCACGGCACATAATGTGCATGACCCATAGGCTGGTGACGTAACTCAATTTCGTAAGCCATGTTGACCGTTTTACGCGCAACATTGACTCTCTTTGATACTTTCTTGTCGCGATGGTGGGCGGCAATCCTTACTGGACGGCGGGCGACTGTGCTCCTCGGCAAGGTCTCTGAGCACCATTCGACATGAAGGTACTCGGTTTCCATTCACTTCATTGCCGCCTCTTAGGTGCTATCATTTGTTATTGTTTCTGTATTTTGGGAACGTTCGCCGGTATCGCATACATGAGACGAGAGACATCGGCCATCGGTTCCAAATTCCCTCTTCCGGCAGGCCGCATCATAAGCTGAAAGTTTGTTTGCACACCACCCACTGACGCCCACAACTCACCAGCAGAGCACGGTCCCCGCGCGCACTCTTCTGGCCGTCGGACGAGCGGAGACATCTCCTTATTAGGAGTGGCCAGCAACAGCGCAGTCACGTGACGTGGCGTGCTGGCGCCGGCGGGGGGTATTTGCCGCGCGGCCTAACGTGAGCCGAATGGCGTGGAAATGCACAATATCGCGTGGCTGGTGGCCATCAGGCCGGCGGGGGCGAGCGCTGCCAAACGAGCGTTGGCCGACGCGGCGCTGCTGTCCCAGGCATGGGCCGTCGGCCGTCAGCGCCAGGACAGCCGCCAGCAGGCGCCGACCGGCCGGCTCGAGTGCAGGCTTCAGCGCTGGCGGCGGGTGGCCTGGGGCGGAGAGCTCGTGATGGATGTGCTGACACAGATGCAGGGTCATGACCTGACATGGATATTCAGGATCTGTCCCGAATATCCGGGCTAGATCCTGAATACTCCTGACCCGCCCTGAATGTACCAGCCTGGAATATCCACGGGTATTCCGGGGCTGATATTGAAGATAAATGTCCTGGACGGATATCCGGATAGACGCCACTGGAGTGGATATCACGTGACAAAGCGCTCGGTCCGAACTGGGCCGAGAAATGGGAAACTGGGAAACTGTCGGGCCCACCTCAGGGAGGTGGGCCCGACATGCAGCATGTCGACTAGTTGTGGATGTCATCGGAGCAGGGACACAACGTTTGCACATGGATAATGGAATGGGCCTGTGAAATTCTGAGACAGACACGTCCGCCGTAATTGTCCACTGCCTTTTACCGCTTGAACAGGTGGTCAATGACAGGAGCTGGGCAGGGTCGTAACGTTTGAAGTCCCTCCCCCCCCCCCCTAGATTTGGGAAAGTGACACGGTGCTACTGTACTCATCCTTGGGCAATGCTCCATGAAACAGCTCCTTACCAGGAGTCTTTTGGCACCGCGGAAAACCGCAGCAGACGAGGGCGCGCTCTAATGTGCCATATATGCCATACTCGACCAGTACCAGGTATGGTACCGCTGAATTTTTACGGACATGTGTTGCTTTATGAGCATTTAATGAGAGTATGCACATGAAGGTATGGTGCATTTTCTCGCATATGAGGGAAGCCAAAAAAGCGAGAAAATGATTTTTGTGGCACTACTACTTTGAAGACGCTTCGTCCGCATAAGAGATGTGTGGTTATATCTCATGTTATTGTGAGCGATGTCGCCTCATTCGACATAGTTCATCAGGTGTCTTCTAACCACATTTTTTCCATTTCAGACACCGTATTTCTGGCCGTCCAAGTCCTGGGAGCCAGAAAACACGGATTACGGTACGTCCACATTTGTCCGCGCCATGATGCCATGTTATCGGACCTCGTCGTCCATCACCTATATTGGCGTACCTATAACACCGATAGAACGCGCCTGCGCCTAACCCTTACAGTTTGATTGAATTCGCAAAGCACAAAACGTACTGGAAATGTATTCCTGCGACCAATTCATGAGTTTCTATGCTTACATCACCATACATCCATGAATTAGTTGGATACATTAATGATCATTAGCAAGCGCCACCTCTGCTTCCATCATCATTATGGCTCATACGGCAGCCAGCCGACCGCACTGGAGATGGGACGATCCTCTCCAGTCCCCCGAGTTCGGGCGTCCACTGGAGCTGGGACGATTCTCTCCAGTCCTCGAGTTTGGGCGTCCACTGGAGATGGGACGATCCTCTCCAGTCCCTCGAGTTTGGGCGTCCACTGGAGATGGGACGATCCTCTCCAGTCCCTCGAGTTTGGGCCGTCCACTGGAGCTGGGACGATCCTCTCCAGTCCTCGAGCTCGGGCGTCCACTGGAGCTGGGACGATCCTCTCCAGTCCCTCGAGTTTGGGCGTCCACTGGAGCTGGGACGATCCTCTCCAGTCCCTCGAGCTCGGGCGTCCCGGCCAGCGTTCGGCCAGCGACTGACTGTCTCGATGAACAGCACGTTCGCACTGCAGCTGTTGGCGCAGCTGATAGGAATGGGCCGCACTCTGGAGCCGTTATACTCGCACCAGTCTTCCAAACGCAGCGTTCACGCTGGAACGCACGGTGGCCCGAGCATGTCGCGCCGGAATGGCTGGTCACGCAGCGCAGGTTGTACTTCTGTACTATGCTGGGTTGTTGCCCAGTACATGTCGTATGGATGACTTGAAGTCGCCAAGCACGGCTAAGTATGGTGGGAAGTCCAGCCTACCGTCTGAGAAGTCCAGAGTGATACTGTGGCTGTCTTTGTGTCGTGCTTGCTGAGATGTGACCCGGAAACGGTGTCCCACAAGGATGCGTGGGAACTGTTGAATCAGGAAATTCTTGGAATACTTCTGACGCTTCTGACACATGGAGCACATTATTTTCGTCTCCGTATAGCACATCTTACTTTCTGGAAGAGTCGAGGCATGTCTACCGTCGCGCCAGGCTCGTGACGGACGCGATCGGCGGGCTCAGGTCCCCGAACAGGTGGGACGCCATAAACGCGTGGACGCACGCTGTGCGCCGCAGTGCTCACTTGAGATCTCCGACGAGGCCAACGAAGACCAGCGCAGGCCGGGCCTGGGCTGGCGGCCGGGTCGGCGGTCACACAGCCGAACATGGGCTGCTCGGGCGGGTCAAGCTGCCCCGTTTCTTCTGTGCGGCCCCCGCCCGCTCCGTTGATTGCTTTCCTTTCCACTCCTGTCAGATGCTTCTCAGCTGCTCGGTGGACCTGTTGACCTGACCTGACCTAGCTGCTCAGCCTGCGGCCCCCGCAGGCGGCGCTATCAGTGGTCTGGCGTCTCTGGGCTGTCATGCAGAACTGGGAGGAGGCGACAGGCCGTCACAGAGTATGAAGAAGTCTGGCGTTCAGGCGGCGACGAGTCGGACATCAAGCGAGATAATGATCTTATTGGCTGCCTGCTGAGGAAGTGCTCGGCTCGCCGCGGTCTGTCTGTCTTCGGCGCAGGCCGGGGATACAGGCTGTCAGGCATGACCTGGGGTCTAGCTATGGCGAGCACGAAAGCAGTGTTACCACGGATGACAAGTTAAGGAAGATGGCTCACGCACAAAACAGGAAGAAAGGCATTGAAAGTAGCGTCAGGATTCTTTACAATATTTTTGTTAAGGGGGGGGGGGGGGCAAGTCTTGTGTCCGGCTGGGGAGGGGGCTAGAGGAAACATTAGCCAGTTTAGGGTAGGCCAGTCGACGGGGGGGGGGGGACCGGGGCCAATGAAATGACGTCTGGGTTATTGCGGGCGGGATGTCACCAGATGTACGTGAAGGATAGCTCAGATCACACGGACACTTGTCCCTCTTCTTACGAACAGATACAAGGCACTACAGCTCGTGAGCAGTACTTGTCTAGGGAAGAAAATGTTTATTTACTTATTTGGTGGAGAAGCAGTTTCCAACACCTATGGGCCATGACTTGAGCTTGTGGAGCCATTCCTTGGAAGAGGAACAACAGTTTTGCGTACCCTTCATACACATTTTGTGGGAGCCCTCCCACAATGAGCCCAGGCTCAACTTGCATTGGTGTCGATTATCCATCGCACTTCAGCTGCCGCGTCTACGCAGGCAAACGCGTCCTCTAACTCCCTCCTCTCATCCGGGGACACGACTGGCTCCACGGGCAGTGACTGCCGCCTGTCAGTCCCGGGCAACTGCCTCTGGACGTTCGTACCTGTTACTGAACGTGGCAGATGCTCATACACTGCACGAATCAAAGCAGTCTCCGTGGAAAGACGTGATGTCACACAATTAGGCTTAGACATTTTTAAGCAGAGTCTAGGAAAACCTGATAATCGCAAACAATGCTTTTTGTCTGGAACTTTTGTCACGAAGGCTGATTGGCGTGAAATGCTTTAGAACTTTTAAAGCTGTTTCAGAAAAGCTGGTTTGAATATCAATTCTCTTCGGGCGGAAAGTATCATCATAAGCCTGGTTGGTGAGAGGATTGGTAGACCCTGTGGCCATTTCATCTCAATTTGAGCTCAAAGGTACGGAACGATAACCGCCACGTAAGTTGTTTACATGAAGTCCAATGTCGCTGTTTTATTTCCATTTATTTTGCCAAGTCGGCCCCGATGCTAGAGAAACAATTTCCAGAGATGGAGTCTTGGCATGACAGCAAGCGACATTTGCGTGGACGAATAGGTATGACACCGCATTTCAAATACAACGAAATATGAAAGAAAATCTAGGATCAAAATAAGACCAAACTATGCCATTATAAGTCATGAATCTCGTTGAAAGTTGTTGACCTATTGAAGGTAGCCTGTGCGTCAGATGGCTGTCGCGGTATGCTTAGTCATATCCGTTCTTTCGCTTACGGCAAAAAAATCTAATGACCCCGACAATCGCTCAAACTTTACCAAAGTGGCAGAGGCACGTAACAAAACCGAACGTCCCAAAATGGCACGTACCAACAGCATGTTACAACGATAACGATGTGTCCATTGGATCCAAGAGCTATCTGCAGCGCAATTAAAATGGATCATTAAAGTGGTATTTACATATGGGCTAAAATTTTAATATTTTGAGCTTGGTTGTTTCAGTCTGACGCAATATTCCAGTTATAAGTGCCTGTCTTCATTTTCTCCGGAACCGAATCCTTGTCAAAATTTGGTGTCATCTCGGAATTGCTTGGGTAATTTCGTTTATGCATCAAAAGGACGTGATGCCGACCAGAGCAGACGAGATCCCTTAGTTTGGCATCGCCCCTCTCTCCTCTCCATGGAGGGCTGGCTCAAAGTTAAACCGGAAGCTGTCGGCTTCAGGAGCTGGCGAGTCTGTCGAGTCAAATGGGGCCGAGACGGGGTTTGATTAACATTGCTGGGTATCATGATCACCTCTTGAGAAGCAGCCATGTTGGCATTATTTCTTGCGAAGCAGATGTCACTGCACCTCAGATGGCCGTAATTTCTCCCACTGCGCCGGCCATGCGTGGGATGCTGAGACATGGCTGCCATTAAACATTGGATCCTTATGCTTACACGTTAAGCACAATACGCTCAAGCTGTGGCGTTCTCGACTATTCAGGCCAGCAAGGGAAGACTAGCCCCTTCTGCAAGGCTGCGAGACATGTGAGAAGCCGATACAAACTGGGCCCGCTCGAGGGGAACGTTTCACATTTAAAATACTGAAGCAAACATGAGCTATTGTGAAAAAGCCAACCTTCAACTGTTCGTGTACCGTCAAGTGGAAAGGACAGTGGTAGACAACACAATATCTCAATTTAGTGAAGATGCTTCGTAATATGTCATCGTTTGATTGCGTCACACCACCCTGCACAACGTTGGTTAAGAACCCGTTGGTGGCCGCCATATGTGGAAATCGTGCTTACGAACGCCAGATACGAACGACTCGACAATTACATTATTCTTGACCTTGATTGTCGCATGGCCTATGGAATGGCAGGATTTGAGTAACCCTAATATGTTGCCATGGATGCCTGGATGACCCTGAAGTAGTCGCCCAGGCACAGACTCATGCGGCAACCTGAGCTCCAGCGAAGTGCAGCTGTCTGTGACCTTTGTGGCACGGGTTCAACCCACAGCACCGATACCCCCGCACCTGGAATTATAGGTAGCCGTTACTGCTTTTGCGCATGTGCTTCCACCGAAGATCCGAATAAGGACCGTAACATACACAGGATAGACACTAAAAATAGATGATGTATAAACACGACAAAAATATGGCCAGAAATGTCGTCTTCGGCTGTCACATAACCTTTTTCCGAAGTTGTGCAAGAATCTCTGCCCATGAAATGAAGCTTTTGGAAGCCTGGTCGCCTGCTCAGTGCAGCAAGCAACAAGACCGAAGACCGTCAGGTGTGAAAATAAACCAACCTCTTTGGCATGAAACAATGACATGACATTGTGAATGCAGTTTTGCCAACGAGTTTGTAATTGATGGGTGGGTAGCTGCATACGATCTTGGTCCATGCCGTATATTCCGCTAACCTGTAAAGCCAGTGAATCTCTGCTTGCTGACTGAGGAAATGGAGGAGGCCCCTGCCCGCCGGCCGCGTTGGAGCAGGAGGAGGAGGCAGCCTCCCGGCTAGCACGGGTCGCCAACTGGGTCCATTGGCGGTGGAGCGGAAGGTGGAGGAGGCAGGCCCGTCGGCAAGCACAGGGCGGCAACTGGATTTATTGGTGGTTGAGGAGAGGGAGGAGGCAGCCCCGCCGGCTAGCACGGGGCGCCAACTGGGTCCATTGGCGGTGGAGCAGAAGGCACAGAGCGGCGGACTGGATTCAATGGCGGTGGAAGAGAAGGAGGAGGCAGTCCCCGTCGGCTAGCGCAGGGCGGCAGCTGGGTCCATTGGCGGTGGAGCAGAAGGTGGAGGAGGCAACCCCGCCGGCTAGGACGGGCGGCAGCTGGGCTCAGTTTACCAATAGCCGGCGCCATTCAATTAGCTCGGCACAGATGGGCCGATTTGCCGCGTTAGGCGTCTGTTGAGAGTTGTATTGGTCGGCGGGCGCGGCCGTCGGAGCCGGCAGATCGATTGTCGGATCCGGCGGCCGCAGTCCCGTCGCCGGTGCCGCCGCGCCGATGTGTGCCGGCCGCGGCACGGGCACTGGGAACTGGCGCCGACACGCCCGTCAATAGGCGCGGACGCGCCGCGGGCAGACACGGCCGCATTATGAACAGAGGCGTGCATATCAGATGCAGGAGCGGCCACATCGTGAACAGGTGCAAGCACGTCGTGAACAGGTTTGGCACCCTGTGAGCAGGCACGGACGTTTGTAAATGGGTACAACCACACTCTCGCCATCTCTGGTTCCTTTGCCTTTCGGCGTACGTCACACTTTCACAATACATGTAGCGACAGTACGTACCCCAGCCCTTATCCTAACCCACGCTTGTCTCGCGATTAGTGGATCTGTTTGAACAAAGTCACGATTGCTGACACTGCTTCATTCATCGAACTTTGCGCCGCATTTCGTTTCTCCAGTACGTCGATTGCGACGCAAACACAGCAGCCGTCCGAGCTAGCCTGGCCACTAAAGCAGCCGACAACAAACACGGCAGCCGTCCGAGCTAGCCTGGCCACTGAAGCAGCTGACACAAACACAGCAACCGTCCGAGCTAGCCTGGCCACTGAAGCATCTGACACAAACACAACAGCCGTCCGAGCTAGCCTGGCCACTGAAGCAGCTGACACAAACACAGCAAACCGTCCGAGCTAGCCTGGCCACTGAAGCAGCTGACACAAACACAACAGCCGTCCGAGCTAGCCTGGCCACTGAACCAGCTGACACAGACACAACAGCCGTCCGAGCTAGCCTGGCCACTGAAGCAGCTGACACAAACACAGCAGCCGTCCGAGCTGGCCTGACCACTGAACCAGCTGACACAAACACAACAGCCGTTCGAGCTAGCCTGGCCACTGAAGCAGCTGACACAAACACAGCAGCCGTCCGAGCTAGCCTGGCCACTGAAGCAGCTGACAGGACATCAAAGCGGCCGGGCCAAAACGGCGAGAAACTGAGCAAAACAGACTTTGATAACACTTTTTCTTAATCTCTGTTATAACGTGATGTAGCCATGCATCGGGCGATAGCTCGGATCTGTAGTTCTTGACATAATTGAGACATAAGTAACAGACATAATTGGCTGTCTTCTGACGCAAGTGCGCCCTGCTCCACGGCACGTTTAGATACGGCCGAGGCTATACAAGCCGACAATTTGTGCGTGCTCTCCCTTCGGAAGTTTACCAGTCCTGCAAAGCTCGACGTCGTTGGCATTTGGGCTTTACGAGGCACTCAGCTGCTGAGGCTGTAACGCGTCACCTGCCTCGTACCCTGGTAGGAGGGTCGGGCACAGCGGGAATCGAACCCCGTTTCTCTAGTCTCCCAGGCACGCAGCTTAACCAATACATTGCCGGAAGCTCGTCCTATTCAGCTAATCTTTTTGAAAAATGATGAGCAGGAAAACGTGTGCATGGCCTAAACGGAAGGGCTGCGCTTGATGTTGAGATCCGTCGTTTTACCAAACTATGGATGCTCTCCAAAGTAAGTTGTCCTTGGCGTGTGCATCATTACTTCTCGTTAATTTTGGAATCGGTTCTACTGCTTTGCATCAGTTTAAGCGTGATTTTAAAGGACTTCGTGTCGCTCTAAGTGATGGAAGCAACTGGTTCTGCGAAGTGAGGGCCCAATCAAATTTCTAGTTTCAACGCGTGGGTCCAATTGTCAGCATTTCGAAATTCCATTCAGAAGATATTTGGAGCTACCCTTGGCTTATGATGAGGTTGGAGTGTATTTATGCAATCATAAAGGAATATGAAATAACGGTATGACCTATCATTACGATTGTTTCTTTCAATGACAGCAAAAGAATCACACCGCTATATTTTGTTCGGGAACGTAACATTCGCCAGGGCCATTCCGGGACGAATATGACAGACACATGTGTCTACAGACTGGATACTGACGCAGTATCCAGTCCACGGCGTTCATTGCGTCCGAGGTACCCAAATGCATAGGGACATGTGGTCGAGTCATTTTTACTTTGTTAGTCACTGACACGCCCAGATATTGTGACTCTATATTCATACAAGTGCGATGGATAGAAACCTCGAATTATTTCCGCCATATTTTACGTTGTAAGAGCGCACCCTTAAGCGCTCCAAACTTCAGAATGAACAGAACTTACTATAAGGATCAAGCACCTTTATGTTTTGAGGGAATCTGGTCTTTACCCCCTCCCCCCACACACGCACACGCACAAACTGAAGCCCCACTCATGCGTGAAGCATCACGCACGCGCGCACGCCCTTGACGTGCAGATGTCCCTGTCCGTGCACAGCCGTGTACCTCTGCAAGCGCACCATGCAAAACAAGACACGCCTGAGCTGGCCGACTACGAGGCCGAGAACCTGGCCCGACTGCAGAGATATTCTCCAGGAAGTGGGAGTTTCATCTTCATGCAGGTGAGATTCACGCTGGGGCGCCGGGCGCGCTCGGCCGGCGGCGGCGAGACGCTCTCGCTGGTAGACGTTTGGTTGGTGGTTGCCGGCCGTTGGTTGCCGTTGTCGGTTGCAGATAGCGCACGGTGGCACTGCACCCCGGGACAAAACGTGACCGGCCGAGCTGCACCGCTTCAGGGCATAAATTGGTTGGGTCAAAGCGGCAGGTTTTTGTCTGGCGGACATCGAGACAACACGGAATGTCGAAGGGACTGCCGCCCGGGACAGAGATTCGAGCTTAATGAGGCACGTCGCGCACCAGTTGTGGAACAAAGGCGTCGATCGTCTAACGCAGGGTGAAGTTGAAATCCCCTCATATGATTTGTTGATTTGTCCCACATGTGCAAGGTAGGGGCTCATGATAACTTCACCACACCGTTAGTTATTAGACTTCGTCCGTCGTTCTTTCTTCTTTATTGAAATTATAGAAATTATCACAGCTAGTTAAAGTGTAACGATTTCGGCAGAAACGATACGAAATGCAGCAGAATAGTAATAAAACAGTGCAAGATTTTATATAATATATCGTGATTGGGTACAAGATACTTGTATAATACATAGCAACATAATAATAAGGCACATCACTAATGAATAGGACGGGGCCATCAGAGGAGCGTCTACCGGTATCAGGCATTCCCACCGTCCAGACGCTCACGCGCACGGCGTCTCGAGCACATTCCTCCTGCCCAGCCGTGGACAGTGCGTGTGCAGTGCAGGCCAACTGAGTGGTATTCGGACCATGAGGCAGCTTACACCATAAGCCGCCCGGCCCGGCCCGGCTCGGCCGTCACGAGCTCTCATCACGGCCACCGGTGGCGGCCGCCTGCAATCTGCAACAGCACGAAGAGCAGTTCGTGGAATGTCAGCACGAATGAGCAGTTCGTGTTGTGTCAGTTTTAACGTGTTCGCTTGTAACGTGCAAGCTGTTTGAATGGGTTTAATGACCCGCAGCACTGCGATGTGGAGAGTGTGACCCTTCCCCGTTCGATTCACTTAGGAAATGAGAAACCTGCCAAATGCGGAAAAGTTGCACCACGCAGGTTGAAACCAGGCCCAGATTTCAAAAACCCGCCTTAACGTCACGAGACCTAAACCAACTAGGCGAAGAAGAGAAGCATATATTTGCATCAGAAAAGGCGCGGATCAATGCAGTATAGACGAAATATGCTGTAAGTCGGCACGAGTACCAGAGCCGACACATTGTTTGGCCCGACTGAGACGGGGAGGTCAACTGACAAGTGGACGAAGAAAATCGTCCTGGCTCAAGGCGGGCTTGTGTGCACTGTTCGACAGGTAAAACACCCCGCGACCATGCCTGGCAAAAAGGCGTGAGGCGATAGTTTTATTATGAGTCAAAATGATAAAATGGTCAAATGGATAAAATCCGTTCGTGAAGGAGATCCGGGCTTGTAGATATGCCCTGTGTCGTAAGACTATGTCCGCTGTCATCTACTACCGGGCGGTTGTTTTCGCTTGTTCATCGTGCGAGGCGGCTTACAAAGCTTACAGATACCATCATGCCAGCTCGCCGTCCCTCAGGTCAAGTCAACGCTAATGCTTGGGGCCAACAACATGCACACAAATGACGGCTTTCCGGGGCCGAGAGGGCTTATCCTTCGAGCAAATAGGGACCACACCGTTTTATTAATGTGTTTTAGTGTAAATTAGTGCAGAGAGGGGCCTACAATTCGTCACAAATCCAGAGCGAAAAGGATGACGTAACGTCAATAGCCATGCTGCATCTTCAAAATGTCATCGACCTAGCCGAAGTGATGCATGCTTTCGAGGACTGTGATGCAATGTCGATGTCAAGCGCATATTCCGTTTATTACCATCGTGAGCAAAAAGCGATCTTTTGCCGTGAAACCGCTTGATATTCCGTTGTCTTCGTAGGTTGTCGCAAGAAAATGGCAGTAAAGCGCCTACAGTATTGTTATTCTTAGCTTATCACGAATTCGTGTGTAATGCAACCACACGTGTCTGCCCTCCACGCGTTTCGATCCATGGCAAGTGGCTAATGCAACTTATTCAGGCATTTGCTAATGGGCTCATTTAGCTTCCAGCTTCACTGAGTGTTGACCCATATCTGCCCTTCGACACAAATCAGGCCATTTGTCTGTGGCCATGCAACAATGCCACGCAGCGGAGTAAATTAGTGTCCGGTCAAAGAATCGACTCGTGGTCTGCCGAATGTCCTTTTGTCGTTTGCTAGATGGCGACTGTGATACTGACGACATGTAAAATTTCGGCGTGACAAAAACTGCAATCGATAACATGGCGGACTTAAATGGCGACATGCCGAAATGGCAAGCTGCTAAATTGCGAGCTGCAAAGTTGCGGCATGTAAAAATACGCCAGCTTGGCAAAAGATTAAGCGTCGTTGGAGTGCTTAATAGTCACGTTTGAACAAATGGTGACGCAAAATGGCGACGTGTCAAAATAGCGAAAAGCAAATGACGGCACGAAAAACAAGCTTAAGCAGTAAAGGCAAAATTACGGGTTTTCCAAGACTCCATGAAATGAGCAGTTCTTATTCGATCTTTTCTGACAGCTGTGTCTAATGACAAGACTTGGTTGCCGACTAACTGCTCCCATTCCTTTCCTTCTGCGGGAACAGAGGACAGAGCCAGACTGATGTTTCGTTCACATGTTGAGCTCGTAGACCCGCAAACACACATCATAAATCTCTCAACAGAACATTGGTGCGACGCCAGTGTCTGCGGTGCCCGGACAAAAGTCGGCTCGCAGTTTTCCCACTGCTTTTGTTGACTTCATTCGACGACTTCCATATTGGCGACAGCTAGAAAAGTCGACGAACCGAAAGTCGAATCGGCTTAATGACGGACTGCAAAACGGTTACATGACAAAAGGACAACATACCAGATTTTTGAAAGGTTCAATGACCAACTGCAAAAATGGCGACATACCATACAGCTGACAAGCCAAAAGGGTGAGCTGCGAAACGGTGACACGCAAAAAAGACAACATACCAACTTGGCGAACGAGCTAATTGGTGAGGGGCTTATGGACAATGTTCCACATTTGAAGATATTGAGACAAATTTCAGATAGGATGGAAGGCCTTTCTCATGTCACCGCTCATCATCACTAACACCAAAGCCAAAGGTGGTCCTTGTATTTCGCCACTTATGCTTTCACCAATATGGCATCGATGCTGCATTAGGTCGTTTTTTAATTCACCATTTAGCTATTCGCCAATTTGGCATGTCGCCAAGTTGCAGTATCGCCACAAAGCTTCTCGCCACTTTGGTCCGAGCCAACTTTCTTGCATTTCGCCTTTTTGCAGCTCGCCATTTAGTCGTTTCGACTTTTTTGGCGCGTCGACTTTTTACACGGTGCTATTCCACAGTCGTCATTCAGCAGTCAACAAAAGGCATTCACCGAATGGAATTTTCGACTTTTTGTCCCAGAACCAAGTAAATTAGCATTTACCAGCGTTTCGAGGAGCACAAATGCATATCTTGCACTAAACGTGTATCAACTGGGGGTACC
Organism: Pollicipes pollicipes; assembly: GCF_011947565.3. Taxonomy (NCBI): domain Eukaryota; kingdom Metazoa; phylum Arthropoda; class Thecostraca; order Pollicipedomorpha; family Pollicipedidae; genus Pollicipes; species Pollicipes pollicipes. The sequence goes on along the minus strand of NW_023596227.1, from coordinate 178,689 downwards.
AAAACGCGACTGAACTACAAGGTATTCACTGTTGTATCTCTGTGAACTGCCAGCGTTCCGATCCACCGCACACTACTCGTTTCTGCTCAAGATACTGAGGGAAGTAGACAACTGCGCAATAAGGGCCATTATCCACTTATCGAAACACACGTAAGAAGCTTTGAAGCGTCGACATTTTCATTTGATGACGAAAGAACACTTTCATGACGCGTTTATGATGCTTCCCACGGGTGCTAATGGATTAAGTGTTATGTAAATGCCGGAAGTGTGGCGATTCACCATGTCAATACGATGTCACAGATAGGCTTGAAAACGTGTCGCGGCGGGAAGGCAATGCTTAGCGATAATTGGATGTGGCTGCATGGCCTGTTGGAAACAGCAAACAATATATATATATATATATATATATATATATATGTATATATATGTGTATATATATATATATATGTGTGTATATATATGTATATATATATATTATATATATTATATATATATATATATATATATATATATATATTATAGAGGTATACAAGATGTGGTCGAACGGATTTTGTTGGAAGCAGTAAAACAAAATGTGGTCGGACTCTTAACGCGCTTGTACAAGTCTAAAGCAGGTGGCGGTATTCATCCCGCTTGTTTCACGGCCCCGGCCCGCCAGACGAACAAGTGACGTGATTTGCGGCCGGTCGATGCGCTCTTCGATAACAGTGGCGACGACTTTCAGCAGTGTGATGCCGTGATAGCGTGACCCGATCACGTCCTAGCATGGATCACACAGTGGTGTTACGCGCGGACGGGCGTGCGCTCAGAAGCGAATCACGTCGCGCCGGGGACCTTGGCGCTGTGGTGCGCTGCCAGCGGGCCGTGGTCGTCGCCGCAGCCCCGCCCTAGCGTGTCCTGCTTCTCAGGCGGAGGCGCAGTCCAAGGTCGACAAGAAGAGGGACAAGCTGGAACGCAAGATCCTGGACAGCCAGGAGCGCGCTTTCTGGGACGTGCACCGACCGGTGGTGAGTGGTGCAGGCCGGCCGGCCTCCAGGGGCCACAGCCACGCTAGGGGGTTACAGATCTTTCGTTTGGTAGCTGCGTGTGATGAAGTTCACTCATGCAAAAAGGTAAATACCCCAGTGTGGATTCAGAGGCAGTGTGCCTTTGCGATTGCGGCTCCGTAGACTGGTAACCCGAGTTCTGGCTTCAGTGTAGAGGAGGGCTTTAGATGCATAATGGGAACAGAGCTTTGAAGCAAAGCTAAGCTTGTCTTTATGCGTTCTACCGAATAATCGCAAGGAGCCTACCGTCAGGTGATGTATCGTGTCTCACTAATTGCCCCTTTGAAGAGACGCTGGCCAAGTCCTTAGGCGTCCCTGTCTCTGCAGCATGGACGGTCTCAAACTCACTGTTGTCTCTGTCAAAAATAGGCGCCACCTCCCGATGGTGCCTGCAAGTGATGACCACGGATTTTATTATGCCCGGTCCCTGGCCAGGTACAGAGCGTTCCCGGTTCACTACGGTATATTAATGACCGTCCCTAGGTCATCGCGGAAGCCGACCTTCCCCAGTCACTGTGGGCAACTGATCGACCCCTGATGGCTACAGAAACCGGTCGTCCTCAGTTCACTACGGAAACTGACAGACCTCAGTTCACTGCGGAAGCAGACCGTCCTAGTTCCCTGTGGGGGACTGACCGTCCTCAGCGCACCACGGACCACAGACTATCGGCGCATTTGTCACTGCCACCCACCGTCCCAGCCACGGCAGTCGCCGGAATTGGTCCGTCTGTCAGTGCCATGCGCCGCGCCTCGCCGCGCCTCGCTCACTGCGCTCGCGCCTCCGCCGGCAGCCCGGCTGCGTCAACACGACCGAGGTGGACATCAAGAAGGCGTGCCGGATGAACCGGCCGGTGCCGGGGCGGCCGGTGCCGGCCCAGTGCGGCCAGCTGCCGCCGGCGGCCGCCACAGCCGAGGGCGCCGCCGGCCTGCCCCCGGCCGAGCGGGCGGCGGCCCTGGCCGCCGACGCCGAGCGCATCCGCGTCAGCATCGACCGCTGCAGTCTGCGGGTCTCCAAGGTGGCCGAGACGTGAGTGGCCGCCGCCGCCGCCGCCGCCGCCGGGCGTCGCCACACGTGTTGACCGGCTCGCGTCGCGTGTAGTTGCGGCGCCAGGCTGGCGCAGGGGACGGCGAAGTGCGTGCAGCCGGTTGGACGGGCTGGAAAACGTCGGGTCGGGGCGGGCTCGGCCGGGCGGCCTCTGCCTGTGTTGTACCCGCCCGTGGTACTCCGTTCAGCAGGCGTCGGGGCGGCCAGCGGGCTGGCGCGAGGTAGACTGCTGACGGCTGCTGAATCGGGGCGGGCGGCGGACTGCCGGCAGCGCTGGGCATCAGGAGAGCGCACCGACGCTGGGTGGGGCGGGGCCGACGACGTGCCGACCGTGCTGCACACCGGACGTCGGCCGGGCACGCTCTAGGCGATGCAGGCATGCAGGCGTGCTGCGCCGCCCATGACACGCGTCTAGGTGTACGGGGCCACGCGAGTGCTAATTGAAAAGTTGATGATGGACGGGTAAGTGCCAGGCTGTTTGACTCGTGCTCTAGCTGTTTGCCCGTCTAGATGGTGGTGACACGGGAGTCTCAAAGCGTGGGCGTACATGCCGGTGACAAAAGACCTCAGGTGAAGGGGAGGGGGAGGGGTAATTCAGTTGGTAAAGTTTCTCCCGTAGTTGGGCGTCGAGTTGTGCGCGCGAACCAAGCTACCAGACTAGTGTTTCACTGCACCCGCGATAATCGACGGGCCATACTCTGCAGATTACAAGGCTAATGGCAATAACTGCTGCATGGGCTATATAACAAAACACAATAGCTGCACATAGAACTATTAGCTGCACATAACACCATTAACTGCGCATAGCACACAATGGCTGCAGCTGGACGATTTATCCAGGGCGTTTTCAAGATCCGTCACCCGGTAGGGGGAGGGGGAGGGGTACATGGCGTCTAAAATCATGGGGCTTCGGAGGAACCATGGACGTGGAAGCGTTTCAGATATTTTGCGTGGGTGTGGGTGAGTAGGAGGAAGGCAAGGTCAATTTTAAAGGCGATTTCTTCCATGCATCGTCGTACGGTTAATGTCGAACATTTTCAAGAACACTACGGGCATGACACCCCCCGCCTCCCATCCCTTCGTAATTCCATGGGGTAACCCATTATCTGGAAGCCAAGCTGTGAGAGCAAGAGAATCAGCGCTACCGCCAGTGATCTAACAAGGTCCCAGGGCCTTGCATACGACGCTAGGATCTTACGCACAGAGCCAAAACATTTCGGATGCCATCTATGTCTTCTATCGATGCTGATGATACGCTGCCACATTGCGCATCTTGTGGTGTGCAAATTTAGAACCGCGCGTTCGTTATTTGTTATTCCGCCGGCCCGGTCCGGGTCCGCTCTGCCTCCTCCACAGCTCGGCCGCTCCGACGGCATCGATTCCGCACCGGATGGCGCCCGCGGTGGCGGCCGCAAGCGCTCGCTGATCCGCGCCATGTCTGCTTCAGGTTCATCAGCTTTTACGAGCAGTATCTCGAGTACGATCCCATTCTGACGGTGCAGGAGCCGTCCAACCCGTGGCTCAGCGACAGCACGGAGCTCTGGGATCTGGAGAAGTCCGGGTGAGTGTCGCGAGCCGCCCCACCAGCGGCAAACGGCGCGCGCAGCGTATTCGTCACGCGACTGTGGTGTTCCGTTCGTCTGGAAACGGCGCGGCAGGCCGCTGGATAGCTGCTCGATCCGCGGCTTGCTTGGCTTGTGACGGTCTATCGGCTCCTTCAGCCTTGCGTACAGATCCGTTGTCTGACCATAACATGCGGCGGGACAGGGTCTCCGGCACTCCGCAGTCCTGGCCACCACCGGTGATCTCGGAGCTCGCTCCACCCTCTCCCCAGACAGGACAGTGGCGGGACAAGAGCCTCCGGCACTCAACAGTTCTGGTCACGACCTGTGATATCGAAGCTTGCTCCACCCCTCCCCAGCGCTTATTAACCGCAGCGCTGGTGCGCCACTATCCCTGCCACTGATATACCTGGCTGGTGCGCCACTAGCCCATGCCACTGGTATACCTGACTGGTGCGCCACTAGTCCCTGCCACTGGTATACCTGGCTGGTACGCCACTAGCCCCTGCACTGGTATACCTAGCTGGTACGCCACTAGCCCATGCCACTGATATCACTGGCGGCGCGTCTGCGGAGTCTGTGACAGCGGCCACCTCTCCGCAGCAAGGAGATCGCGCCCCGCCGGGTCAAACGCTGGGCGTTCAGCCTGCACGAGCTGCTGCGCGACCCGATTGGACGCGACCAGTTCGTTAGGTTCCTCGACAAGGAGTACAGTGGGCGAGAATCTCAGGTGAGCGGCAATGGCCAACGCTGACGCAGCACAGCGACTCGGGCTCACGCTATTGGCTGTTTTAGCTTAGTTGCCAATGCTTATTTGTATGTTGCGTAATGCTGGCACTGCCGTATCGTGTGCAATGCTCTCAGGGGCCTCATATGAAACCAAAAACTATCGCGAAACAACAGTGCGGTGAAACCAACGAAAAATGGCTAACAGAGGGGTCACTTATGAATGGGTGAGAGATACCGTAATTTCTCTCATTTTTAACAAAAAATATTCTTTCGGAGGCTACGGTTCTTTCCATGGAAACTAACGTCGCGGGCGCGCTCTTGGTTTGTGCTGCGATGGTACATTCCAACGGGCAGTTGATGTTCACCGACTGAATCTTCGCGCGATGTTTGATTTTCTCATTGTGCCCATACTCGCTGCGCCTGCGAAAATGCCGCACAAACAGCAACCACTGTGATATCAGTAAGTCACCTATCTCGACTGCGCGGGAAATAGTTGCAACCCGATACCCGAGGAAAGCTCCAAAGAGTCTGGTACGGCGACCGCTCCCTCTGCACGTGCGAGCCACCGCCAAAAGCCCGTGATCATTCAGCACGGGTCAGCACTTGACCTCGGTTCGTTCCGCCTACCCGGTGCATTCCCTGTGACACCTGCACCCAGCGCTCTTGGAAGGGCCGACTTCCGGCAACAGTAAACTGCATCCAACGCTCACGACGTGGGGCGATCAGGGACAGGCGCTAGAGCCTGCTGGGCTGACTTCACGGCGAGTAGGTGGTGGCGTGTTGGTGTTTGTGCCGCTGCAGGTGCGGCCGGGGGCGTTTTGACAGGTGGGCCTGAACTGGGAGGGTGTGGCGACGAGAGCCGACCGGTATCGATCGCTCGTGTGCGTGCTCATGGCGAGTCGGCGACTCATCCGTTTGCCTGTAGGCCGGTAGGTGGGTTGACTTAAACCGGGGACAAATGTCGCACCGTGAGGAAGCTATGTCTGTGCTCGGGAGCCAGTTGGACCAGGCCATTGCTTTTTGTGGCCGATGAATGAGACGCCCGTAAATTGTCGGGCTGCCAAAGCTGTCATGGGCGCTGGGCACGTGACCCCGTCGGACTCGGACTCCCGACGTCCGGAACCGTCAGTCGGGGACACGTTCTTTGCCGCCGTCTGCAGCTCTCTGCCCACGGGCTGCTTGTTGGCCGCGCCCGAGGTCGCCCATCGATTTGCCTTCAGTCTGATGAGCAAGCGCCGGCTACGAAGCGGTGAGGAAGTGTCGCCTGACAGATCTGCGGCATGCGAACGTCTTTCCGTCGTTCCAGCCGCGCCGGCGGCCCCGCCCCCGCCCCCGCCGAGTTCCAGCCTCACGTGGGACGCCGTCGCGACGCGCTACTGGCCGCCGTCATGCGACGTCCTCTGCGCGGCAGGTTCTTTCTGGCGCTGCAGGAGCTGAAGACGCTGCCACAGCGTGCCGTGGCGGCGCGCGTGCAGGAGATCTGGAGCGAGTTCCTCGCGCCGGACGCCAGCGTGCCCGTGAACATCGACTCCAGGTCGCTGGACGTCACCAAACGCAACATGGAGCAGCCCGACCGCTGGACATTTGATGCGGCTGGGGTCAGTGACGGCCGACGGCGGCGCACCGAGGCGGGCCGCCGCGTCGCGTCCTCAGGCCGCGGAGTGGACGGGGCCGCTCGGACGCTAGGAGTGGTGGAGTGTTTAGATGCGTCCTGAACAGAAGACCCCGCAAGTGTGTGCTGGACCTGCCGACTTTGGTCTGGTCGCTTTGCTGGCCAAAAATGACGCATTTGGCGTCTCGTGGCTCGCATTGCTGGTTTGAGCTATCGAGCCTGACCTCAAGCATGAACGAGTTGGCTATATGTGTACATTAGCTGTAAAGATTTGCCGTGAAAATGAAGTGATTCAGTTTTCGCTCCTATACAGTTCAAACCCCCCGACTCTGTAATTTCGGCACAACGTCCCATGGCTCCTGGTAGGCATCTGACAAAATTGCGTCTATTGGTAATTTTCTATTGCTAATAATATATTGCTTCTCAACCAGATCGGTTAGCAATTTTGCAAAAAAGGGCCTGTGCGTCTGATAGAAAATGTGTACCCTCCGTAAAGCTCCTAGCCAATCTTACAACAATACAAAATTTTGAAATTGTCGGGATATCACCCAATTTCAAAGGGAATTGTGATGCACCAATTTGTAACTTAACAGCTCCATGCATCGTTCGATTTAATATACAACCTCTACAAATAAAATGAAATGGATATGAGACGAGTAAAAATGTATACCAACCTTTCTCTAATCGTAATAATAGACTATTGACAACATCTCGCCTTGGCCATAAGCTGTGGAACGACATAATTATTTCATATTTTCCAAGAATAACCGATATCTGCTGCAACAAAAAACATCGTTAAGAACATCATCCACAAGCACTTTTTAAATACATATTAACGTAACCAACATATTTGAAGATATTGCGATTCTTTGACCTGCACGTATGTAACTCACTTCATATTTAGCCTCCTTCATGCTCCACAATCACGTTCTGAATATAGTTATATTCATGCACTTGTACCCAAATTTACGGCGCTGGCTCCTGGAGCTCTCCCAGCAACAAGCTTCGCTTAGCTGGGTGGACTTCGCGGATATCCAGCTCAAGACCCAGCACGAAAATGGCAGTTAATTGTCCTGACTTGTGTAACCGTACAACTTTTACTAACATTGTGAATGAGTGGTTGTATCTATTGGCTGGGTCTAACGGACTGTCACCAGCTGACTTTTGCTAATGACTACTTTAAGCTTTCTCATGTATGATTTGTCCTTGCCTATTGCATAACACAATGTCTACCGGGTCTGCATCACCTCTCCGCCTGCTTCTTTATGTTTGTTTCCTCTTCCTAGCTGGGAATGCCGCGACTTGATTCTATGTTTTCTGGTGTTAACGTACGATTTATTGCGTCGCTGGGATAGAGGGAGAGGCACTTCTGGTTACCTGTTCTTCTTCGGTGGCGGTATAGAAAAAAAAACGTTGTAAAAGGGCTGATCGTACAGACGCCCAACAGTGTCAGACTACTGCTAGGCTTCATAAATCTCTGTAACCAGGATCGCATCCACTGGGAGAGGAGTGCGAACCCCCCCCCCCCCCCCCCACACACACTTCAGATGTGTTGACCCTGGAGATCTTCGGAGCTGGACGGAGCCCTGTTTGCCACCCCATATGACGTCATCCGACCCTTACGCCCGCAGGCCCATCTCTACCAACTGATGAAGTCGGACAGTTACTCGCGTTACCTTAGATCGGAAATGTACAAAGAGTACATGGCAGGTACCAAAAAGAAGGTAAGGAGGTTCGGAAACATGCGCCTCAGAGAAGTCGCCTCCACAGACATCTGCAAAATGGGCATTCCCCACTGGCGCTTGTATATGTGAAGAACTGGATGCTTGTTGATTTTAGCCATACCGCGCAAAAGGCCGCTGTACGAATGCCCGTAATCTATGCTAGACTCAACAAAGACAAACGCAGTACACTTCTTGGAAACGATTGCAACAGTGGCCGACTTTCAGCGAATGAATTAGCTAACATGTCTAGCTGGTGTCTCGTGGTTTGTACAAAATTAGATGCAAGCACGCTTCAGCGAATGTGATGCACACACGGCAGGTGGAGAAGCGCTTTTTAGAGCGCGTGAATAAGTTACACGATCTATACCCATGCTACTGACATCCGCTTGTAATTGAGCTGTTTGTACAGAGGCAGTGATAACCACCGTATTCATGTAAGACCATGGTGGAGTAATTGCGTTCCCTTCGATCCACGCCATATCGCTCCGTATTCAGCTGCTATATTCCTCCTCACAGTTATGCACATTTAATACTGATTTGTCGCACTGAAACTAAGTTGAACCACTGACGCTTGTCGGTTTAGTGACGACTGAGAAATTCATTTTTAATAGGGTACTGCCCTTCTCCATCCAGCGTTGAGAAGGTCTGCTCACCACCTGGTGTCAATGCCGCAGATTTCGGTCCGAGGGATTCGCTCCATTGTCTCATTCACAACGAAGAAAGAGTCGTCATGATCGCGGCTGCGGCTGGTCTACCACAGGTGAGATACGGCTGATGCGGCTGCGTCGGCTCCCAAGGGCGCTCGCAGCCGCAGGCGCCCGTCTTGGTAGATCAGCATTAGATACTTTATTTTCTTCCGCTGCTGGTTTCCAGCCTTATATTGCGGCAACTGTTCGATGCCAGCTTTGCCAACAGCATTACTGTCGAGAGCTGGCTCTGCATAGATCCCGGTTCTGCTGCAGTGCTGAGCCTGGTCCAGCCCGTCATGTCCTAGGCTGTCAGTGATACTGTGCGTCGCCACTGCCTCTGGGTAGTCCTGCTCGCGCCGCTGGGACTGAGTAGCCTTGGATCCCGCCACTGGCTCTGGGTTGCCGCGTGTCCCAACACTCACTGCGTACTTTGTGTCCCACTGCTGTGTCCATGTGGTTCTGAACCAAATCACTGTTTACGCTGTCATGCATCTGTAAACTTGTGCAAGTCCGCTAGTGAGTGGCTATTTTATGCCAATGCTGCGGAATAAAGCCAACCTTGACAAGGGGCACTGGTGCGAGCACAGACACATCACCGATTAAAGAACAGGAAAGACACAAACTTGAAATCCGATGGAACACGGCCTTACTCGTAAGCGTGATGTTAATGCAGTGCTGCAGTCCAATGTCGACGGTCGTGGGTGATCCCGTATCTGAGCACGATCTGAGGGTAGCATGCACCTCGCCGGTTTGTATGACCATGCATTCTTCTCCACCACCGCCCACGTGTAGCCCTGTATGTGTCCTTCACTACTGGTTGTGTGTATTCCTGAAGCCCACCAAGCCCAATGCCACACAGACACATCATCATCATGTGTCTGTGTGGTATTGTGTTTCACCACGGTCCATGTGCAGTCAGTCCTGTATTTTCATCTTTCTCTGTGCGGTCCTGTGCTCCAGCACGCTCCACGTGCAGTCAGTCCTGTATTTAATCCTATCTCTGTGCAGCCCTGTGCTCCACCACGGTTCCTGTGTAGTCCGTCCTGTATTTCATCCTGTCTCTGTGTGGTATTTCATCCTGTCTCTGTGCGGTCCTGTGCTCCGCTACGGTCCCTGTGTAGTCAGTCCTGTATTTCATCCTGTTTCTGTGCGGTCCTGTGCTCCGCTACGGTCCATGTGCAGTCAGTCCTGTATTCATACTGTCTCTGTGCGGTCCCGTGCTCCGCTACGGTCCCTGTGTAGTCAGTCCTGTATTTCATCCTGTCTCTGTGCGGTCCTGTGTTCCACCACAGTCCATGTGCAGTCAGACCTGCATTTCATCCTGTCTTTGTGCGGTCCTGTGTTCCAACACGGTCCATGTGCAGTCAGTCCTGTATTTCATACTGTCTCTGTGCGGTCCCGTGCTCCGCTACGGTCCCTGCGTGGTCAGTCAGTCCTGTATCGCACCAGCCTCTGATAAGCTGAGCCGCACCGCCACCGCCAGCCCTCCCCCCCCCCCCCCCCCCAGCCGTCGGCCCCGCGGCCAGCACTCTCTCGTGCCTCCCTCGCCTTTGTGTGGTAATGGGATGTCCGGCCTATCAAGGCCATTTCCCGGGACGCCGCGGCGACGCATCCGGATAGTATCCCGGCCGACCGCGGGCATTGTCACGCGCCTGTCCGCGGCACACACACAGCGGGCGGCGACGACCGCCGACACGATTCCCCGCTCTGTCGGCAGTCCGCCGGGCGGCGCGGCCATCTGCGTCCGCGCCGCCGCCGCCGCCGCACAGGGGTGCTGCACATTTGGGACCAGTGGGAGTGGACCGCGGCCTCCGCACCGGGCCGCCGCGTCTGGACGACAGAGGGCCCGCCGTGGCGAGGCCCGCCGCACTTGCGGACAGTGTCGGCACGCCGGCCGAGGGACAGCGCGCCGGCCGAGGGACAGCGCGCGTCCGGGCGGCGGGACGCTCCGGGCTGTGTCGGGACGGCGGCGGCGCGGCCCCGGCCGCCGGAAGAGGGGCGCGCCGCCGACAGTGCGAGTCTTGGGACCACGCCAGCGCTGTGGGCCAGCGAAGCCAGCGGAGCCCGAACCAGTCAGCAGTGCCGGCCGCCATTTTTAGAGCATATTTTTGGATAGGGTTGACGAATGTTTGTTTCGGGAGCCCGGAGCTCTCCTCGGCTCCTCTCCCTTGTTCGTTTGCGCCGTGATTGTAGGCGTTCTGAGGTTAGATCTGTGAGTCAGTCTTCAGCGGTGTTGTGAGGAGGTTGCCGCATTCTTGTACTGTCGAGTAGAGCGCAGTGAACCCACGAGCTTCACTGGCCGGCGCCGCTCTGTGCTGTGGTACATGCGACGGATCTGAAACCCGACGGCAACGGTGTCTGCGATCACGGAGGAGAGCCGTGCATCTTGTGTACTGCCCGCGGCGGCGGCGGCCGCCGCCACCAACCGCCGCGCATCCTATCGGGCTCGGCCTGCGCCCGCTTGTGACCTCGAGCCGGCGGCCGGCCGCCCCGCCTCCCGATCCTGTGTTTGTGCCCGCCGGCCGCACTGCCGGCCCGCACCAGTGGCCGGCGCGGCCAGCGGCCTCTGTCACCAACTAGTAGGTACAAATGCTGATCAATACCCGGCCGCCGCGACAGACCCGCGCCGGGCTACTGTTCCCCGTTATGCTCCGGCCTGTTCCCTGGCCATCTTTGCCCCCCCCCCCCCACCCCTCCTCTTTCCCGCCATCCCCGTGAAGAGTCACAAGGTCACTGACCAAAGTCGAGGTGAGCAAGTTCTCATGGTGTCGACTGTTTTTGTCTCATGATTGTTGACGTTGCCGTAAATAAATAAATCGACGTCGTTTTGCGAGCTGGAGCAGTTTGGGGACGTTGCATCATCCCTGAGTCTGTGCTCACGACCCACAAGCCCGCCTCATTTCGGCAGCGACGAAAACGACTCAGTCTCGCAGCGATTCTATTGCACCACTTGCTCGCTACACCGCGCCATAAACATTTAGTGATTATGCCACTGCAGATAGCACAATGCAAACACGCAGCCGGAGGGCGGTTGGTTAATTGCTTTTCCACGGGCGATCGGCTTGCAATGGAAGCCTGGCCTATCGCCGAGCGACGACTCTTACCAACGCCACGCCCCTGATGGGGGGGGGGGGGGGTCTGTGGGGCTCGCCGCCTCCCTTCGCGCCGTTCACACTCACAGAGCGGCGGCCGCAAGCCTGGTGACTCCACCCCAGCACCAGACCACGGACGCCGGCGCGACCCCGGGTCACCGTCCGGCGGCGAGAGCTGAGCCGCCGACCCCGCACCGGTCAGCGGCCGAGCGCGCGCGCGCGCCGGCGGCCAGTCCCTCCGGAGCCGTCGTCAGGAGGGCGGCGCTCGGTCACGCCTGTCAATAGCAGCGCCCGGCACCGGTCCCCCGGCAGCGCGGCGCGGCCGCCGCCGGCCGCAGCGGTCGGCAGGCCTGCCGATACTGCTGGACAGCCGGCGCGCGGCCGCCCGTCCAGAACCCGCCGACACGCGGACGGCGCGGGACAGTCCGGCCGCCGGGCGGTGTCCGGCCGCGCCGCTGTCGCCCTGTCCGCCCCCGACGGCCGACGGAGCTACTGCCAGCCGGCACATCGATGTCAGGAAAGAGCAGACTATCGCGGCCGGCCAAGGGCACGCGTCACGACGGACCGGCCGCCCGAGAAGTGCGGCGGGTAAATACCGGGCGCTGGCCCAGACGGTGGCGGCACAACGTTGCAGCGTCGCTCCGGCGCGCGGCTGGCGCCCGCGCCGCGGCGCGCCACCTGTGTCAGCGGCGCCTGGCGCGAGACGAATCGACCCCGCCCGGGGACCCGCCACAAGCACAGGCGCACGGGGCGTCGGGCATCCGGGCGAACGCACCTGAGAGGTCGGCAGCCTCTGGCGGCGGAAGACATAAGGCCGGCGCCGCGTGGGCAGTTATGGCGGCACGGCGCGTAGGCGAGGCAGACGGCGACTAGTCCTATCACGGAGCCCGCGCAGGCGGGGGCGGGAGGGCGCTTCGCAGAGCGGCACCTACAGACCGCCAGGGTCGCACAGAGCTGGGCGGGAGACACAACCACCTAACGGGGCAGCGACACCGCCACCGACATCTGACGGCCAGGAGCTGAACTAAGAAAAACAGTTCGTTGACAGAACAGCTTTCCACCCATACATCACACCAAGGTTCATAGACGGCATACCCAGAAGCGTTACAAAAGCCAGCGATGTCTAAAAAAGATGCAGAAAAAGAACACAACCCGCCCAGATTGTCCACACTGCTGTCTGCTGGAGATTCCCGCACGTAAACATTGCACAGTACTCAAGCGTTAAGTACGTAATATCACATTGTGTTAGAGAGAGAGAGACCTGGGTGGCTCTAAGGGATACAGGGGGCGCTAGCGCACAAGGCGGAGCAGGGCACGACCAACCGCGTCCGCCAGCGCCCGGCGGCCTCCAGAGGGCCTCCCTCGCGTGCCACGAGATTCAGCACTAGCACGCGCTTTGGTTACATCGGCGGACAACAAAGGCACACACTGAAGAAGGCCAAAACAACAGATCGAGAAGACAGGGCGACTTGCTGCGCCCGCGACTGCACCATAAACCTTGTGTTGTCAACCTGCAGATCTCATGATTAAGTTGATATACGCACTGCACCTTCGCAGCACTCAGAAAAAGTGACGGCCTACGACAGTACACATATAATAGTCGCAAAACACAAGCGTAGCAAAACAAACGTGCCCTGTGGTCCTGCGTTCTCAGCAAGCCACTAATAGGCAGGCGCCATCTGTCGGAACGCGCCAAGGTTGAAGTTCCCGAGTCCCACGCTTTGTGGCGCTAGTCGAACCCTTTACCGGGTCATATTTCGCTGTCGTTTGTCATCCAACGTCTGCAGGTATTCCCTGTAACACGAAAATGCGGCATTACAGACCCACGCAACCAACGCGGCCGGCGTGTCTTTGAAGACGACTTTCCCGTCACCGCTTATATGTGTGCTGCAGCCGGGGCGCACCGACCGGCGGCGGAGGCTGCAGGAACATTACGTCACGCCTCTCTCCCCACCCAACCCCTTGCCTCCCCTCACTCCTATATAACATGAATGCAGGCAGCGTCATCATGTCAGCGGCCGTCCCTCCCAATACAGCGGCCGGCCGGCCGGCCGCTCGCTCGCCGCCGGCGTTACTCACAGCTCCATGGTGTGTACCGTGCTGCCCGGACAGACCGTCTCCACGCGCACGTGGCACTGCTTGTGCACCTTGACCTGGCAGCCGCGGCACTCGTACGCCTGCTTCCCCAGCCAGCGTGGTAGCGACTTCTCGCAGACCGAACAGAGGGCGCTGACGGCGAGGCAGCGGAGGGGGAGGTCAACGCCTTGGTCGCCGGGCACCATCAGCGGGCCGCGGCAGGCGACGGTCACCGACTCAGAGCCACACGTGGGACACGGGGACACACGAGCGGCAGGCGACGGTCACCGACTCAGAGTCACACGAGGGGCACAGGGGCGCACGAGCGGCAGGCGACGGTCGCCGGCTCAGAGGCACACGCGGAACACGAGGGCACACGAGCGGCAGGCGACGGTCGCCGGCTCAGAGGCGCACGCGGAGCACGGCGGCACACGAGCGGCAGGCGACAGTCGCCGGCTCAGAGGCACACGAGCGGCAGGTGACGGTCGCCGACTCAGAGGCAAACGCGGGACACGGCGGCACACGAGCGGCAGGTGACGGTCGCCGGCTCAGAGGCACACGAGCGGCAGGTGACGGTCGCCGACTCAGAGGCACACGCGGGACACGGCGGCACACGAGCGGCAGGTGACGGTCGCCGGCTCAGAGGCACACGAGCGGCAGGTGACGGTCGCCGACTCAGAGGCACACGCGGGACACGGCGGCACACGAGCGGTAGACGACGGTCACTGGCTCAGAGGCACACGAGCGGCAGGCGACGGTCACCGGCTCAGAGGCACACGAGCGGCAGGTGACGGTCGCCGACTCAGAGGCACACGCGGGACACGGCGGCACACGAGCGGCAGGTGACGGTCGCCGATTCAGAGGCACACGCGGGACACGGCGGCACACGAGCGGCAGGCGACGGTCATCTGCTCAGAGGCACACGTGGGACACGGGGACACACGAGCGGCAGGCGACGGTCACCGGCTCAGAGACACACGCGGGACGCGGGGGCACACGAGCGGCAGGCGACGGTCGCCGGCTCAGAGGCACACGCGGAGCACGGAGGCCAAGAGCGACAGGCGACGGTCACCGGCTCAGAGACAAACGCGGAACACGGGGGCACACGAGCGGCAGGCGACAGTCACCGGCTCAGAGACACATGCGGAGCACAGGGGCGCACGAGCGGCAGGCGATGGTCACCGGCTCAGAGACACATGCGGAGCACAGGGGCGCACGAGCGGCAGGCGACGGTCACCGGCTCAGAGACACATGCGGAGCACGGGGGCACACGAGCGGCAGGCGACGGTCGCCGGCTCAGAGGCACACGAGAGGCAGGCGACGGTCACCGGCTCAGAGACACATGCGGAGCACGGGGGCACACGAGCGGCACGGCCGCAGGCGGATAACGCGCACAACAAGAGCGTCGCTCAGGCCAACACCCCAGCGGGAGCGTCATCGGAGCAGAGCACAGCAGGGAGACCCTCACCTGGGCAGATGCTTCGCCACGAACACGTGCTCGTTGTAAATGTGCAGCTTGGAGCCCTTCTTCCTCCACTTGGACCTCTTGGCCATGTTGTTGGGTACTAAGTAGTGTCTACGGAGAGAGCGGAAGACGACGACTTAACGGCTGTTTGAACGGCAGTGCGCCAACAGAACTGAACAACCCGCTATTATGCTGCAGAGTTCAAGTCCATATTTATTCATAGCTTAACTCAGGCCCCACGTTCAGTACACAATGGCGCAGCGAGTTTCACACGCACGTCACACGAGTCCTGCTGCGCACATCCAGATGCAGCCCGCCCGTATACCGCTTGTGCCAGTTGGTACGGCTCGAGCACACCTGGCCAACTGCCGGCGGCGGCGGCGGCGGCGGGCTTACTTGAGTATGCCGTTCTCCGTGGTCTCCAGCACCAGGGTGGACTCGTCGTTGATGTAGGTGCGGTTGGAGGCGTTGCTGATTCCGGACATGTCGCTGAGGCTGCTGTCGTCGGGCGCGCCGGGCCGGCCGGCGCCTACCGACACAGGAGTGCCGTCAGCGAGCCCTCCGCGGCCGGCCCGCCGCCGGCCCAGCGCGCCGGCACGGGCCGCCCGGCCGTCGGCCCGCGCCGGCGAGGCGAGGCTGGGGAGGTCTGTCCATCCCGCACCCCCCGCCCCCGGGAGCACTGGCGGTCCACACGTTGGCGTGTTAGTGATGTGCACAAGCGAGGCATGGCAGACAAAGCTTGGCAGTGCGGATCGGTGTGCGGTGAGAGCGCCGCGGACTGGCACGAACCCCAGCAAAACGCCGGCATTTGGTACACACAGGAACAACATGAGCCCTTCATTGCACAGCAAAAGGGATTTATCCCAACAGACAATTGAACAAATAACTGGCTCAATAGTTAACATAACGTTCTGCGTTGCACTGAGCTGCCGCTGATGAATGGCCAGGTACCGTCTAATCATTGCACGGCAGCTGTCTGAGCCGCTCATTCAACCTCTTGAAGTTTCGCTACTGCCTTTATGTTCTAGCTATTCCTAAATTATAAAATTGCATTGCTGTCTAAGGCTATCGTCTACTTTTGAGCCAAATATTACCGCTACTGCGCAATTTTGCATCGCAAAATTACATGACCAACACAATTGTACGATGAATATAACCATTCATTTGACCCCTAAATATTATCGTCTACAGCCTGCGAAAGAAGCTCCTCAGCTACAGCAGCGCGCTGCCCGCAACGCAGGTGTGCACAAGCTGCCCGCCCACTGCCCAGTGCCCTGGGCTGCCCAACCGACGACAGGCATGGGCCGGGCCAGCGGAGAGTACCATCAAACGGAGCGACAAGTTGCGCCACGTCCAGATGACACTTTGCCAGGGAATCTGCCGGAAACAGGCCAATTTGACCTAAGACTTCGAAGCGCAAGTTATTACTAACAGGAAAACTCGCTGATATCATAGAGTAGAGACGGTGCGTCTATACCATGGGAGTAAGTTGTCCACCAGTGCACCACTAAAAGGGCGTAAGCTGTCCACCAGTGCACCCCAAAAGGGCGTAAGTACACCACTAAAAGGGCGTAAGTTGTCCATCGCTTTCGGACGCTGGCCACGGCCTGCACGGCGACTCACAGGAGACGGGCAGCGGCCGCCTGAAGGGATCGACTGCGCCGGCAGACACGTCCGCGGCGCCGCCCTCTTGAAACAGCACCAAACGCGCGGTCACACGGGGTGAGCGGGTCACGCGAGCGGCAGGCCACCAGTGTCAGCAGGTCACCGTTGCAAGCAGGCAGCGGGCAGGCCAGTGGTTAGAGCCGCAAGAGGCGATTCACACGGGCGCGGGCGCGAGACCCGCCCTCGGCCACGAGGGAGGGCAGGGTTAGAGGCGGCCCAACACGCTGGCGGTGCTGAAGGCTCAGGGCGTGAGTGCCGGCGGCGGCCCATACGCGCCAATCACAGACAGCCGGCCGGCCGGCCGGCAGCCGCTCGAGCGTCTCTCTGCCCAGGGCACACACACAGGGGCGGGCTGCGGGCGCGTGCAGACGGAGCACGCGTAGCCATCAATCCCAGCTGGGAACGATCGGCAACGTCGCCACACCGTTCAGCGCCAACACGTCACGTTGTGAGTTCGTATCAGCACTGATTTTCAAACATATCAGTGCTGATTCGCAAGCATATCAGTACTGATTTGCAAGCATGTCAGTACTGTTTTGCAAGCAAATCAGTACTGATTTGCAAGCAAGCAAAACTAAACCCGATCACACCCGTTAACGAGAACATGTATCTGCGTGGGTCCCCAGGCACAATCCGAACTCAGGCACGCTTGTAAATACTGCAGATACGATCACGCTGATGCGAGTAATAGCATGACCACGTTAGGTCCGACCCAGCGATAACCCTGCCAACAGCTCTGATGCCACGTTCGAAGCATGCGATTTTGTTGGTTTCTTTCGGTTTTGCACACACAAAACCAGCTGTCTGGGGATGTGAGACCGAGCAACGCGTGACACGGAGATGTAGCGTCCCGTGGGGCAGGTGTGACACTGACAGGCGCGTGGCACGGTGAAGGTAGTGTCCCGTGGGACAGGGGTGAGACTGATCGGCGCGTGACACGGTGAGGTAGCGTCCCGTGGGGCAGGTGTGACACTGACCGGCGCGTGGCTCGGTGAAGGTAGTGTCCCGTGGGACAGGGGTGAGACTGACCGGCGCGTGGCTCGGTGAAGGTAGTGTCCCGTGGGGCAGGTGTGACACTGACCGGCGCGTGGCTCGGTGAAGGTAGTGTCCCGTGGGACAGGGGTGAGACTGACCGGCGCGTGACACGGTGAGATAACGTCCCGTGGGGCAGGTGTGACACTGACCGGCGCGTGGCACGGTGAAGATAGTGTCCCGTGGGGCAGGTGACACTGACCGGCGCGTGGCTCGGTGAAGGTAGTGTCCCGTGGGACAGGGGTGAGACTGATCGGCGCGTGGCACGGTGAGATAACGTCCCGTGGGGCAGGTGTGACACTGACCGGCGCGTGGCTCGGTGAAGGTAGTGTCCCGTGGGGCAGGGGTGAGACTGATCGGCGCGTGGCACGGTGAGGTAGCGTCCCGTGGGGCAGGTGTGACACTGACAGGCGCGTGGCACGGTGAAGATAGTGTCCCGTGGGGCAGGTGTGACACTGACAGGCACGTGGCACGGTGAAGGTAGTGTCCCGTGGGACAGGGGTGAGACTGATCGGCGCGTGGCACGGTGAGGTAGCGTCCCGTGGGGCAGGTGTGACACTGACCGGCGCGTGGCACGGTGAGGTAGCGTCCCGTGGGGCAGGTGTGACACTGACAGGCACGTGGCACGGTGAAGGTAGTGTCCCGTGGGACAGGGGTGAGACTGATCGGCGCGTGGCACGGTGAGGTAGCGTCCCGTGGGGCAGGTGTGACACTGACCGGCGCGTGGCTCGGTGAAGGTAGTGTCCCGTGGGACAGGGGTGAGACTGACCGGCGCGTGACACGGTGAGATAACGTCCCGTGGGGCAGGTGTGACACTGACCGGCGCGTGGCACGGTGAAGATAGTGTCCCGTGGGGCAGGTGTGACACTGACAGGCGCGTGGCACGGTGAAGGTAGTGTCCCGTGGGACAGGGGTGAGACTGATCGGCGCGTGGCACGGTGAGGTAGCGTCCCGTGGGGCAGGTGTGACACTGACAGGCGCGTGGCACGGTGAAGATAGTGTCCCGTGGGGCAGGTGACACTGACCGGCGCGTGGCTCGGTGAAGGTAGTGTCCCGTGGGACAGGGGTGAGACTGATCGGCGCGTGGCACGGTGAGATAACGTCCCGTGGGGCAGGTGTGACACTGACCGGCGCGTGGCTCGGTGAAGGTAGTGTCCCGTGGGACAGGGGCGAGACTGACAGGCGCGTGACACGGTGAGATAACGTCCCGTGGGACAGGCGTGACACTGGCCGGCGCGTGACACGGTGAGATAACGTCCCGTGGGACAGGTGTGACACTGACCGGCGCGTGGCACGGTGAAGATAGTGTCCCGTGGGGCAGGTGTGACACTGACCGGCGCGTGACACGGTGAGATAACGTCCCGTGGGACAGGCGTGACACTGACCGGCGCGTGGCACGGTGAAGATAGTGTCCCGTGGGGCAGGTGTGACACTGACCGGCGCGTGACACGGTAAGGTGGTGCCTCCGGCCGAGGCTGGCGCTGGGGCAGGCGTGACACTGACCGGCGCGTGGCACGGTGAGGTAGTGCCTCCGGTCGAGGCTGGCGCTGCGGCCGGGGTCGTCCTCCCAGTCGTCCCGGCCCTGTCCCGGCTCGCTCGACTTGCTGCGCGACTTGCTGCCGCTCAGCCGCTTGCGCAACGACCCGAAGAAGGAGCGCTTCTTGGCCCGCTTGCGGCCGCGGCTCGACTCGTCCCCTGCGAGCGGACACAGCGTGCTGTGACGTCACAGAACAGGAGGCTGCCGGGTCAGTGCCAGGCTCGTCCCGTGCAGGCAGACGCGGCGTACTGTGACGTCACGGACGGGAGGCTGCCGGGTCAGTGCCAGGCTCGTCCCGTGCAGGCAGACGCGGCGTACTATGACGTCACGGGACGGGAGACCGCCGGGTTAGTGCCAAGCTCGTGCCGTGCTGGCAGACGCGCCGTGGCACAACGGGACGGGGATCCCTGGACAGCTCCGGCCGCAGGCAACTGCCCGGGCGGTCTGTGTTGAGACTGACTGGAACAGCGTACGCGACCTCCCAAGCAGACATAGCCTGGATCCAGACGATGGATCCCGGATCCCATAGGGTTCTATGTCTGGGATGCTCAGATCGAATCCTGGTGTTTTTGTTTACTCCAGGCACCTGTCTGCCCCAAGATCATGCCCCGCAGGGGTGCGCTACCCGGTGGCACGGATATTTCAACAAGGTTTATCGGCCGACTCTCCAAGAGCCTCACCGCAGCGCCGTTAGTCAAAGGTGGGTTTTGGCGGTTCCGCCGCGTGGCAGATAAGTCAGAGTTTGAGAGACAGCGCTTCATAAGCACACCTGCAGACCGCACTGCGATGTGACACGCTGCGGCGAGCCTTCCCTCGCAGGAGCACAGCCAAGAGGAGATCAAGACCGCAGTCGCGCAGTTTCAGACACGAACAAACACACTGCAACACATGTGGAGCGACCCCACCGCTGCCGCGGCAAGACCGCAGCACCCGGACACGCAAACACGCGACACTGGCCGGCTGGCCAGCGACGGAACACGTGACGCCTGTCGTACCGGACGACGGGGAGTGGCCGCTTCTGCCTGCCTCCTGCACGTCTGAGCCTGCCTCCGACGTCTGAATGGAGTCGTCCAAGTTGTCCTGCAACGACACGGACGTGGGTCATCATACGCCAGGATCGCTCAGGGAGGGGCGCGCAGATGGTTACAGCGGATGCAATCGCCGGTAACACGGGACGCGGGAGTATGTGATGAGCCATTGACCCACCCGCGGTGGTAAGTGGGTTAGGAAGAGGCCGCTACACACGTAAGTATGAGGGCAACGAGGAGCAAGCGCCCCATGGCGATTCCTCGCTCGGGCAGTGCCGTGCGAGACATCAGTGGCTAACAATTGGTCACAACTGATTGACGTCATACATCAATTCCACGGCATTTTCTATTATTCTAGTTTAGTACTATTTCGTTGTAACGCCCAGACTGCGATTTTGTGCACAAGTCTTCGCCGAAGAATTAAGGATTCCAAGCACGTCGTCTCAGTCAACGCAATATCAACGCATAAGGAATGCGTCACACACGGGACATTTTAGCAGCAAACAACGCAATAACGTTTCGAGAAAAACAACACCGCAACTGAATGTCCACAGTCATGCGACGCACACTGCTACGTAGGGTGAGCTGCGTTCATACGTTCGAAAGTCAGCTACGACCTTCGCACCATCGACCACCGATGCATTAAAAGCACGAGCCCCGTTCGTTGAGGCATGCCTGCTGCCCACCACCAAAACCCAGCTCGTCATCAACACGTCCGAGGTGGCAGCCCGTTACTACCAGTCCAGAGTCACTGAGTGACCATCGCCACCTCCGCAGGGACCGCTACGCTACCACCACCGCCACCGGCACCACCCAACAGCCGCGCTCCTTCCTGGACAGCATCGTGAGCTGCAGAGCCCCTGAAGGTAGCACATTGTACACGGCACACAGCACCGAACGCCACGCACGGAATCCAAGCCACTTCAAATCTGTGCTGGCTGAGCAGGCAGTGCGTGATAAGAGCGTCCTGTACTGCTGACGAGAGCAACCTGTGAGAACGCTACTCGTGACCACCAGCATCCACATGGTGGGAATAATGCAGAGATCGTTCGACGACCGAGCGTGAGAGAAGCATCTCGCCAGGCCACCAGGAGCGAAGGCGAACATCATCAGTCGGAGCTCCTGCAAGGCCAACTGTTAGCCTTGTGTTGGCAACTGCTGGCATACGAGAGTTGTTACAACTCTTGTATGCCAGCACCCGATGAGAAGACCATTCGGTGCGAGTGTAAGCGGACCCGTGTGAGGAGCAGCCACGTGATGAGAACGCGCGGTGCGACCAGTGGCGGTGCCAGGGGCAAACAGCGCGGGGCGAGCAGCGCGGGGCGAGCGGCGCCGCGGCTGGGGGAGATCGCATGCTTTCCCACCTCCGCCGCCAGCAGAGCCCCAGGGGGAGCCTCCCTCCCGAAAGCAGCGACCGCACACCGAGCGCCGGCCGACACCGAGAAACAAGCGGTCTGGCGAGGAGGCGGCGCCCAAAACAAAACGTACAAACCTTGGCCGGCACTTCGACCCACAGGCCGTCGTTATTGCGCTGAACCTATAAAAAAGAAGCTATGATGAAGCGATGCGGGCGGCGCGGCGGCGGAGCACAGACTGGGGATCGCTCTATCGGCGGCAGGGCAGTCAGCGTGGGGGGGGGGGGGGGGGGGCGGTCTCCCTACTGCCGCGGCCGGTTCTCGACGGAGGAGTGCGATCCGTGCTAGAGTGGCCTGCACTACCGGGAGGAGTCGCGGGACCGGGAGGGGAGATGGGAGGGGGGGGGGGGGGGGGGGCGACGGAGGGAGCGCAGCCAGCATCGCGAGGACGACTCGGTCCCGCACCGCCGAGAGGTCACGGGACCGACGGCGGGGAGAGTCACGAGGCGACGGAGGACGCTCGGCCGCCATCACGGGGATGACTCGGGTGAGGACAGAGCCAGGAGGGTGGCCAGAGCGGTCGGAGCCCGGCGGTGCAGCCAACATCGGACCAGGGTCAGCTCGGTGACCAGCGGCGGGACAGCGACGGCCAGGCCTCGGGACGACAGCCACAGCCAGCAGCAGCCACAGCCACAGCCTGCAGCGCCGCAGGGCGAGCGGGCAGCGACACGGCTGGACCGCTAAAGGCGCATGCCGCCGCGCTAGTTCGGGACCGGCCGGGCTCCCGGCTGTGTGGGGCGGCAGCGCGCCAACGCTCACACGCCAAGCGCCTTCTAGGTCAGTTTACCAGATATGCCAGGTCCTCGTGCAATGGAATGTAAACGCATTTTAGAGTGTTTAGAAATTCTGGCCAGACTACCACTTGCCGTCTACGCTTTTAAGCGACCCGTGCTTACTTTTAGGAGACGTTATTGAGAAAGCAACACAAGAGCGACGTACCGGGGTGTGAGAGCAGTGTCATGTAAGTCGAAACGGGGTAAGCGAACATGGCGGCTCGTAGCACAATGCACAATCACGGGGTCAATCACCTTACAGCGATTCAATGACAAAACACTCCATCAATTGCCCACATACGCCTTAAAAAGCAGGGAAAGCAGGTATAGGACACTGACGACACGACGACACCATCAGTAAAGGTCCTGCGTTATTATTCACTGCCGTAGGGGCAGTGGACCCTCGCAGTTCAGAACCCTCTCACATGGTGTAAAAATATTGTGTAATGGGGCAGGGGAGCCCGAAAATTCCTTGTGACCCGGAGCGGGTGGCAGGCAGTCGGGTCTACCCAGGTCAGGTCAGGTCAGGTCAGACCCGATCAGGTCAGGTCAGGCCAGCTCACCTTCACAGACGGCAGGTCCACGTTCTCCTGGCAGATGGAGCGCGGCGGCAGAGCGACGGGGCGGGCAGAGCGGCGGAGGAGGGGCGTTAGTGTCACGCGCGGCCGGCGCCGCCACGGCCGGCCGGCACGCACCGCACGGCCGGCGCGTGCCGGCGCCGCGTGCGGCCGGCCGCCGGTCACGGCACGTCATGGCGCCGCCCGGCTCGCGGCGGCCGCTGGACAGTGTCCAGACAGTGTCCAGACAGTGTCCAGACAGTGTCCGGCCGGTGCACCACAGAAACGGCCGTACAACTACATGGCAGGCGTTAGTAATGTCATGCAGAGAGGGGCGGAAAGTTTACGTAGTGTGGCAGCTGTCCAGTCGCATTGCTCAGGGAATGACGCTAGTCAGTGCTGAGACACGCCGCACGGCGAATGTCAGAACAAGACCGAAAGAACACGGAAGGGAAGTTACAAACTCGATTTTGCCCTAAATTCTGACCTAAAATGTAGCCATGACGCGCACCTTTCAGCTCCCATCGTTCTTTACCAACACATTAGACCAACACCATCGCGCCTTGTGGCGACCCGGTCGGCCGAGAGTTACTCCACGGCTCTGCCAAAGGCAGCACACCACAACGCATGCCGCCGGGGACAGAGCACGACCACACATACACGCAGCGAGCAAGAGAGACTCGGGAGGCAGCGCGGCGGCCGGCCCAGCGCCGCCGGGCCCGGCGTCGCCCGCTCACCTTCTTCGAGCTGTGAATGATGAGCGTGCTCTTCTTGGCGTTCGGGCGAGCCTTAGAGTCCACGTCCTTGAGCGCCATGCTCTTGACGAAGCGGCCGTCGTCATCATCTGCGAGGGTGCCCCAGAAAGGGGCGAGTCAGCGAAAGTGGACGCGCTACACCAAGCGTCGCCGCCAAGGCAGGACCCCCATCAACATGTGCACCACCAAACATCAACATCAAATGATACGGTCATTATAAACATCAGTCTCTGAGCTGCGCACCAACAGCCGCCGCGACTTCGAACACGAGCCCCAGGCCTGACCCTAGGCTGTTGTTACTGCGTCCAGGCTCATGTATTCCACAGCAAGAAATGACATGGCAGGATCGGCATTCAAACATTTCGGGCACGAGTGTTACAGTTCACCTCATGTATGTTCACAACCTGACCACTAACACTCGTCGCACAGCTCCTGGTAGAGCCCATCATAATGCAGCACAGACAAAAATCTGGAAAGTCTGAACACGCTGTAGTCCAGCGGCCGGCCGGGCTGCATCAGAGCACGGCGGTGCACGGCTAGCCCACTAACACGGATAATGTTGGCGACTGTCAGCAGGGAGCATGGCCAGAGGTAATGAGTCCCCTCCAGGTGGGTGTAGCGCTGGGTTCACCCACACCACAGGGGCGTACTGCACGGGTCCGCTCACAACACAGGGGCGTACTGCATGGGTCCGCCCACACCACAGGGGTGTAGTGCGTGGGTCTACCTACCCCCTCCAGGTATATGTATAGTGTTGGGTCTACTTACACTCCATGGGTGTAGCACGTGGGTCTATTTAACGCCTAGGATGGGGCGTCTGATCCGCTCGAACCTTCCCGGGCCGGGCGTGGGGTTCGTGTCCGCCATTCCACAACTCAAGCTCATCACACGCGACCTAATGAGACCCGCTGAAACGTAGCGCTGTGTGGATCTCTCAAGCTACCCGAGGTGCCGTGTGGGTCTCCCCACGTCTCGAGCTGGTGCCGTTCCACTCAACCCCCGCGGGCGGTGCAGCCGGTCCACTCACCCCCGAAGGAAGTGCAGCCGGTCCACTCACCCCTGCAGGGAGTGCAGCCGGTCCATTCACCCCCGCAGGGAGTGCAGCCGGTCCATTCACCCCTGCAGGGAGTGCAGCCGGTCCACCCACTTCTGCAGGGAGTGCAGCCGGTCCACTCACCCTGCGGCCGCGTGTAGGTGGTGCGCGTGGTCTGCAGCACCTCGCCGGAGGTCAGCAGGCGCTCGGAGGTCTGCGTCACGCGGTGCGGCAGAGCCCCCTCCTCTACTGGCGAGCCATCCTCGTCCACGAACAGAAACTGCAGCACAGCGCGCGTCGCGCCGCCGTCACGACACTGTGATGCAGCCGTGCGGCCGGCGCCCCAAGCGTGCAGGTCCGAGATACATGGTCAACACGAGGAGTGCGCTTACAAATACAATTATCGGTCGTATTGTTTGAGATATCGAACCTTCACGGGATTCGTCCAGACTTTTAGTCGTTATCAACCTATTTGTCGCTATGGTACGCTTCACGTATTTGTCGCAGTGGGGTTTTGGACAACGCACCGCACCAACAGCGAGCGGCATTTCTGAACACCAAAACAGGAGCGTCGGTGAAAACGAAGACGACTGCAATGCAAGTCCAGCACTGACACCTGCACCCGACAGGTACCCGATCACTTCGGCTAAGCCACTGCCTCGAAACCACTGCCTCGAAACCACGGCCGTCTCCGGCGCCTGGTCCTGGTGCGCCGCAGCCGCCCCATCAGCCCGGGGAGCGTACCTCGACCGTGAGCGAGCCCGACACCGGGTCCTCCTCGTAAGGCCGCGACAGCAGCGGGATGATCTGTCGCTGACTCGGGTTGATCAGCAGCTCCTCGATGCCGACGATGCCCAGGCCCAGGAAGTTGGTGTCGCGCGGCTTCTGCTTGTCGAACACCTCGAACAGCAGCTCGCCCGTGTTGGGGGGACAGGTCGCTGGGGGAGCGCGCGCCGGTCACAACGGTGGGACGCGTGGAGCACACGGAACGGTCGGCTCCGTTCGAACAGCCCAGCCACTGTCAGAATGGCGGCCTGCACGCACGCCACAACGGGAATACACACACACGCACGAAAAACAATACGGGAATGGACAAGAGCACCGTAAGTTGATGAGCGCACACACAGTGACCACGGACGACAGGCTCGCGCATGAACGAGAACAGTGCACTTTATCAGAGCAACTTTAAGTAAACTTAAGGTTACTGTCCTGCCAAAGCACCGGTACACCAATGTCCCAGATAATGTGCGAGGTCGAGCTTCGGGTGCAGCAGGTTCATCCTGGTCCCACGGTCCGCAACGTGGGGAGGGGGGGGGACGAGGGGGTACGGTGCTAGCCCATTTCACATTCAATGTGCTGAGTGGGGCATATAAAAACAACGTGGAGCAGCAGCCTCGCGCGTGACCAACCGCTATTATTCGAGGCCCATTCAGTTACCTCGCACGGTGAAGTGTCACTGGGGTAAAAATACGGGGTCAGAGATCACATAACATGTCTCGTCGTGGTTATCATATGGCCACACAGCAAGCCTGGCTCAAGGCAAGACATGATAACACTAAATTCGATGAGTAAGAGTGCTGATACGTCACCTGAGGTCGTTTCACGGCCTTTTCTGACCTTCACCCCCATAACCTCGACCCTCGACGCTTGGTTCATGATATGGCAGCTTTGTGGACTAATTTCACGGCGATTTCAAGATTTGAGATGATTTGACATAACAAAGACACGTGCAAAGGCCAATGGCATTAGTAATGTCCAACATTTAACTCCTTCACATCTTTCAAACCATTATACAAGTTGCAACATCCAGCCCATCACAATCAAATCGGCAGATCAAGCCAATTCAAACGGATATTGATCGCCCTGCCGCTGCTTTTCCCGAACCATTGGTCCGATCTACGTTTCTTGGCCAATGACGTCATCAGTCGCATAAAATATCTTTAACACGTGCCCAGATGGCCGGTTGAATACCCATGGCTGAGGCGGGGAGAGGCCAGTTTGACCCCTCGAGATTTCAGCAATTGAGAGAACTGGGGACAACAAATTTACATGGTAGATTGGACTGTACGTGCACTCACTTGTCAGAATTTGAGGTTCCTAGGTCATGACCTTATAGTCAAATAAGGTCAACCAAGGAAAAATATATATCGGTGCCTCACTTGCCGTCAGACCTCCTCATGCAACTTCCGTGAAGCTAGACACCTATTCTAAGCAAAATGCCTATGAGACCAGTGACCTTGTTTAACATTTATAAGGTCAAGGTGATCAATACCTGCGAGATTGCTCCTATTTTACCATTCAACTAGTCGTCAGGGATTACAATGGGCGATATGCCCCTAAAACAAGATGTTGACCTGGGTCACTTTAGGGCAGTGACCTTGTCTCACCTTTAACAGGCGCTCGGGTGGGGTCAAATTGACCCCCCCCCCCCGAAGCTTTTTCCACAATGGTTTCCGAACGGCGCGGCGCAGCCGCGACAAATTTTGATGGCTGTAGACAAATGAACAACAGATCGTTTGGCATAACAAATTTATATGCACATTGTAAAGTCGCTGACCTATGGCAGGTCAAAGTCAGGCCATGGTTTCAGCGAAGGCAATTTCTAGGGGATCCTTCAATCTGATCCAACAACGGAGTGTTAGACGAAGCCATACATCTCTGAGATGCTTTCTTAGCCAACACAACAGTTGAATGAACACATTACATTTACCTAAGGTCAGATGTGAAGGTCACACCAAGGTCAAAACCAACCTTTTTTGTTGCTCCAGGGCTTACTGTATGGGATAATTTCTGGTGCTCATTTCGAACTTATTGACAGCAGGAACCGCATTATATATCTTCCATGGACTTCTTAGAAGTCAGAACAGGTTATTAGCCTAAAATAACCCAGGTCAACATTTTGTTTTAGGAACATACTGCCTAACGTGATCTTTGTTGCTTAGTCAAATGCCAAACTCGGAGCAATCTTGTATGATTTTGGTCGCCTTGACCTTTAAAAGGTCAAACAAAGTCACTAACCTTACATGAGAATGTGACCTTTTGCTTAGAAACGGCTATCTAGGTTCGAGAGGCATTTTGGAGACCAACCCGGAACTTGACCTAGTTTGACCTTTGTTGACCCAAACATCATTACCTAGGAACCTGAAACCTTGACCTAAGTGAGTTCACATGCCGGTCAACACACTCTGTAAATTTGGTGTCTCTAGCTCTCTTAGTTTACGATATCTCAGGGGGTCAAATTGACCCCCACCCGAGCGAATGGTATCTAGCCGACCACCCGGGCGCGTGTTCAGAAGTTAAAAAATGTCTGTCGCGGTCCATGTTATTAATAAATTTGAAATGAGCACCAAAAACTGCCCAATAAAACAAGAATGAGGTTAAAACGCAGGTTAGTTTTAAACTCGGTCTGACTTTCATGCCTGACACAAGGTCAATGGAATGGGTCGCAATGATAAATCGGTATGATACTTGATTTATTGCCTAAAAAACTATCTCAGATGTGCACGGCTTCGTCCAACACACCGTTCTAACATCACACTGAACGATTCAATATAAATTCCCTTCGCTTGCAGCCGTGGCCTGACTTTCACCGGCCATAGTTCAGCGACCCCACAAGGTACATCTAATTTTTCCATCAAAAGATCCGCTATTTAGTTCTCTACAGCTGTGCAAAGTTGGGTGCGGTTACGCCACGCCGTTCGGAAATCATGCTGGGAAAACCTTCAGGGGGGTCAATTTGACTCCCAACCGAGCGCGTGGTAAATCTTCCAACCTGTGGCACCCGTTATAATGTTGTGGCTTTGAAACCAGCACCAAGTGGATCACTGTGCTTTCCATGTAAGTAAAAGCAACACACGAATAAAAACATACCACAATGTGTAAAGTCATTGAAGGAAGCTGGGCACATCAATTCCGACCAAAAGTCTAGCCAGATAAGTTCGTCAGCGTGCCTTTATTCTTCCGTCACAAGAGCTAAGGTCCACGACAATCTAACCACTTATCACTGGCATGGGAAACGTTTTATATTTACTGACCGATTTACCACAGTTGGACACCATTAATTAATTGGGTTCTGAGCCTGACACTAGTCTTGCATGACCTCTGTTCATGAATCGATGTGCCCTTCAGTCATGTGGTTGATTGACTGGCACAAGGTCAGGTCAGTCGTTGTATCATACCAAAATCTATACGTGGCGATAAAAAACAAAGAAGATGCTTGAAGATGTCTTTAGAGGCGCGTCGCGACGCTACGCACTTTGCAAACGCCGTTAATATCGGTGACTTCACCCGGCACTGAGGCTGTTTTCGGGAAAACGCGCTGAATTGATCGACAGCTCCCAAAACGTTGGCGGCAGGCCGCCCAAAGTTCAGAAGTTATTCCAAAAGTTCGGAGGGGAGTAATTCTAACGCCAGGCGGTCGCACCCCCGCAGCCATCCGCAGACCGCCGCCTTCCGATTAAACAAAAATAATGCACGCCCGGCGGCGCATGGACGGACGAGAAAGATAGGTCGACCGCGCCCACGCCCGCGGCAGCGGCATATTAGGAAGGAGGGGCTTGATGACGAAGCCATGCAGCAGCAGATCATACAAACGGCCGGAACTGTCGGGAAGATGACACGCTATAGGCCGACCAACAGTTTCCTGCATATGCGTTTACAAGGTCATCGCATAATCCCGTCCCGGATGAGTTTTGCGGGAGCACGACCAGCGCCAGCCTACCCGCCGGGCGCGTGAGCACCAAATCATGAGGACCATCTGGAAGCGTGGACGCCCCGCCGCGTCGGCACGTGAAGACAGCCGGGACGTGGCCGCTTACATGAGAAGGGAGCGTGTCGGACGACAGACAGTACTGGTGAGCTATCGCTGCCCGTGGCAGACGGACGAATAACAGCACATCGGGCGCTACTAGGGAAGTACGTGCCTGCCACGGCGTGAGCAGAAGCACAGTGACGTCTGCACCTGACGCTGTGCCCAGCTACGAAATCCGGATTCAGCAGACGTCTTCGACAGCAACGCATTGGCCGAACCCGGCAGCGAAAGCCCGTAACAATAATAGCTTTGGGAGAGAATGTGCAGAGAGAAGGGGAGGGGGTCCTGTTTGTGGCCTGGCGGCGACCAGCACAATAGGACAGCGGCCCGCGGACAAACAGACGGAAGAATAGACGGACGGACGGACGGAAGAACGGACAGATGGACGTAAGAACGGACGGACGGATGGAAGAACGGACGGACGGACGGAAGAACCAACGAACGGATGGACGGAAGAACGGACGGAAGAACGGACAGATGAACGTAAGAACGGACGGACGGACGGACAGACGGACGGACGGAAGAACCAACGGACGGACGGAAAAACGGACGGAAGAACAGACAGACGGACGGAAGAACAGACGGACGAACCGAAGAACAGACGGACGGACGGTCACGGGGCGGGCGGCCCCGGCCGGTCGTCCGTGCCAGCACCCGTCAGCCGACTCAGCCCGGTTACGATAACAAACAGGTGCGTCGGCCGGCTGGCCTGGGTTGGGCTGGGCTGGGCTGGGCCGGGCGGGGCGGCCGGCACCTGGGGCATACGCCGTGGCCGGCCGCATCACCGCACGCGGCCAGGCCAGGCTACCAGAACGGCTGACACGGGGAGGCGCCTGCCCGCTGTATATGGACTAGAACGGCAGCCTCTGCGCGGCGCACAGCCACGACAGTGCGGGGAGTCAGCGGTCGGCGGCACGCAAAAACACGGCCGCACTATCGGCGAACTTCGGGCGCTGTATGGCGCTGACTACAGCGGAAATATATGGCGAGGTGGCAATATGCTCCAAGTAAAAACCTGACCTCGGCATTCGGCTGTCTATGGCGGCCGGTCGCCGAGCGGCACTCACAAGATGAACGCCTCGTCCCAGAACGGGTGGTCTGTGTCGAGTCGGGTCTCCGTCTGGAACTTCTGGGCCGGCTCATCCATCTCCACCACGCAGTACGGTTCCTTGCAGCCTGAAACACGGGTGCCCGGGCGGCCATCAGACGGGACCAGTACCGTGGTACATCCGGGTCAAAGCGGTACTGAGGTACCCCGGGTCAGGAGAGGTCCGAGGTACACCCGAGTCAGGGCAGTGTGGAGGTACGGCCGGGTCAGGGCAGTACCGAAAATCATCCAGGTCAGGCCGGTTCAGACGCGCGCTCGGGTTAGCTCAAGGACGTGCGGCCTGTCCTTACAGTATCGCAGAACGCAGACCGCCACAGAGTAGCGAACGCTTGCAGGTTTAAGAAAACCTGCAGATCTGCACCATCGACCAACCGTGAAAGTTCAGGGGCGGTCGAAGGCAAAGGTCAAGGCACCAGCTACGCCAATCTGGAGGAGAGCCTGTTACCTAACACTCTGAGCTCCTGACTATGTATGCACAAACGTGGGCGCGTTCTTCAGCGGAATGAGCTAGAAGCACAGAGCTCGTGTGAGGCTGACGGAGCCAGTGGATATCCACGGACCGCGGGTGTGAACTGAGGCCAGACAGGTGGAACAGTGCAGAGCAAACGCTCAAATTGCCTTCACGTGTGGGACACGGCATATTTCCTTAGCATATCAATTTCCCATCATTACGAATGAAAAGCTAGCAAAATAGCTTTACGCTCAGCACTAATATTAAGAAGCCAGACTGATGTGTCTTCGGGCACGGCGATTTTCTTTCAGAGAAACGGCTCCGTCTTAAGTAATTGGTTTCGACCTCCGATTGGTCGCAGTAACTCGGACTACAAACGGTGGAGCGAATAGGAAGACACTAAACCAGAGCATGTCAAGCGTTACTACCCTAACTGAACACGTGACCATTCAGTGCATGCGAACGTTTCACCGACCTCGGGCAGGCTCTTAATCATAGCAATTCATATGCAAGCCAGTAAGATATTTTTCGCGACGGGCCTTAACGGGGTGACTATAACCGTGAGTGATATCACCTTATAGATGATACTCAGACGCAACCAAGAGAGAACGCCACCTTTTGGGAACTCATACGAATGGGTCCCACCACTGCACCGGAATGTTCCCCTTTGAAAAGATAGCAAGCAAGTGTGCACTGATGTTCGGCACACGCGCACAAAGTCACATATGGCAATGCTCGCATGATGGCTGGCATTGGAGCTGACAACGCCTGGCAATGCGAGGCCGGAATATCGGCAAAATAGGCATTGTTTACGTTCTCGGTGACTGTGAAAAAGTTTGGGAAAACGCAAAGATTTTGGGAGCATATTAGCCCCCACGAACAGGGCTACACTCAGTGTGGCTTTTACGTGGCAATATCAGATTTGTCCAGTGTCGCATTCGGGACCTGAGACTGGTAGTCCCCGGTCAAGAACTAGCACACCTATGAGTCACAGTGCCGGGGTCACTTTAAGACGCGTAGACAGTACGTTCGCGATCACAAAGCAGCTGGACTTTGCCTGCCTGGTTGGCGAGGCCTTACACAGAGACGCAACCTGTAAAAAGCGTAACTGGCCGGTCCGGGACGCTGAAGCCCCATAAGTTCCTGTCAGTTGACGTTTAGACCCGCTCGACCCACGACCTTGCCCGTAACTTAACTATTTTGGCTCAACTCAGTACCGAGGAGACTAATTTACGGGAAGCGCACCCACAACAGGAAACACAACGATGTGGAAGACCTACGCACTGATCTAGGCCACTACACCAACGACGGTGAGGTACAGGTTTCGCGATATATGCAGAGAGGGGGGGGGGGTATGAAGGTTGAGGGGAGAGGGGAGCGGGGACTGAGAAACAAACGGAACGGAGGAGAGGCAGCGAGAGGGGACACCTCGCAACAGTTTCACACTTGAGTTTCCGCAGCAGCACATCTGGCCGATAATTCTGATACACCTACCAAAATGGTCACGTGGACCAGTACACACGCTGTTTGTTTTGCTCCCCCTAGAGCCAAGCGGCGATTTACGGGTGTGGTGCGGCCAAACAACGGTCAATGACGTCACCACTCAAAGCAACCTGCTCCTTTACGCGGTGTTTCGTGAAGCCGATGGTGATTCAACAGTGTCCGCCCCATCCATAACATGTGTCGTTTTTTGCTTCAATTCCGGGCCATTGGCACACTTAAACACATTAGCCTTCTCGGTGACGCACTATCCCTTGGGCCAGGTCGGAGATCTCGACGCAACCAAAGCAAACGACACGTTTCAGTCATCGAGCTCATGGTCAGGCGCTGGAGACGGTCGGGAGCTCGAAGCGCCAGCAGGCTTTTGCCTACAGTACACAGCCACGCCACAGTGTTCCTTATTTGGCCACTCGCTTTCAGCCGCAGCGCGTCGGGTCATTCTGAATCGTTTAGCATCAGCGGAAGTGAGCAGACCCAACATGGCAGCTGGCGTTGTTTTCGTAACGCGAAAATGAAGAGGACGCTGTAACCGTCATTACTGAGCGTCGCATCACCATCTGTGCTTCGCACACTTAATACCCGGCGCTAATAGGGAACCTAATACCGCTCAACGTTAAGGTGAAAGATATCAAGGAATTACCTGCATCACTCTAGAACAGTGGAAAGTCTTCAAATGTTTTCCGAAAGACGTACAAATTAGGCACGTGACAGCAGGCAACAGTACCACGCGCCATCACCGACCATGGGTCCGTCGCCTTATTTCGCCCAGCTCCCCCCCCCCCCTCCCCGCCCAGCTGTATGCCGGTCGGCTGACACCCCGCGGCGGGAGCCCCCCTCCCCCCCCCCCCCCCGGGGGCCCGTCGGCCGCTTGACCGCCGCGGGCCGCGAATGTCGCGGCCGCGGCGCCTCCACACCCGGAAGAGGTCAGCCGTGCTGCGGCTAACTGCGGCACGACGATCGATGGGGCTGGGAGGAGCCGGCCGTCTCCAGGGCGCCGTCCAACGGCCGACACGGCGCGGACGCACGGGGAAGGCAGCTCTGACGTCTAGTGTGAAGAGATGTGACGTACGAGACGTGGTGGAAGATGTGACATCTGGTGTGGGGAGATGCGACTTCATGTGTGGCGGTGTATGACATCTGATGCGAAGAGATGCGGTGGGGAGATGTGTGATCTGGCTGGGGGGGATGTAACACCGATGTGGGAAGATGTGGTGGGGAGATGTGCGATCTGGTGTGGGGAGATGTAACGTCGATGTGGGGAGATGTAACGCCGATGTGGGGACATGTGACTTTTGGTGCCGAGAGATGTGACGTCTGGTCCGAGGAGACGTGATTTCAGGTGTGGGAAGATGTCGCATGTGGTGTGGGGAGATGTGACGTCTGGTGCGGGGAGATGGGATGTCTGGTGTGCAAAGATATGACGTCTCGTACGGGGAGATGTGACGTCCGGTGCCGAGAGATGTCACGTCTGGTGCGAGAAGCCTCCCGCCGGCTACAGGGAGACCTAACACCGGGTACAAAAAGGTCGCACGGCTTCTATAGGGACGTCCACCGTTAGCTGCAAGGAGTCCGTGCATCCGAGTGCGGGATGTCTAATGGCATGAGGTCAACGCCGAGAACATGGTGGTATCATATCCACAGTAAGGTCTAACGTCTGGTCCCACAAACATGCCATCACACGCCCGGAGGTTTCAAGCCTGTTAGGAGGCCCGGTGCCGGGTGTGGGCGGGACTAACAGCGACCAGCGGCGGGTCTAACGGCTGGCAGGAGGTCTGGTGTTGCATGACGGCGGGAATAACGCCGACCAGCGGCGGATCTAACGGCTGGCAGGAGGTCCGGCGTCGAGTGTAGGCGGGAATAACGTTGACCAGTGGCGGGTCTAACGGCTAGCAGAATGTCCGGTGTCCCGCGTAGGCGGGACCAGCGTCGACCAGCGGCGGGTCTAACGGCTGGCAGGAGGTCCGGTGTAGCGTGTAGGCGGAACCAGCGTCAACCAGCGGGAGGTCTAACGGACGCGCCACTCCCGGACGGCCGGCTGGATACAGGGGAGCCGCCGCATTCCGGCCGCCAGATCGGCCCCGCCCCGATTTAGATCCCGTGCGCCGTCGAGGAGTCTCTGACGTGATGGGCTGACTCACCGCCGGCGGCCGGGCCGTGCAACCCTGCACGTGCATTCGGCAGCGACAGCTTACAGCTCGGCAACCCCGCCCGGTGTGACAGACCGTGTGGGCCGCTGCAGCACGTGCGTTGTTTGATGTGAAAGGACAGGTGCAGCGCAGTAGTCCGTTCCCCGTCGCGTGCGACAGTCCCCGCACACCGCAGCAGTCCGCTCCCCGTTGCGTGCGACAGTCCCCGCACACCGCAGCAGTCCGCTCCCCGTCGCGTGCGACAGTCCCCGCACACCGCAGCAGTCCGCTCCCCGTCGCGTGCGACAGTCCCCGCACACCGCAGCAGTCCGCTCCCCGTCGCGTGCGACAGTCCCCGCACACTGCAGCAGTCCGTTCCCCGTCGCGTGCGACAGTCCCCGCACACCGTAGCAGTCCGCTTCCCGTCGCGTGTGACAGTCCCCGCACACCGCAGCAGTCCGCTCCCCGTCGCGTGCGACAGTCCCCGCACACCGCAGCAGTCCGCTCCCCGTCGCGTGTGACAGTCCCCGCACACCGTAGCAGTCCGCTCCCCGCCGCGTGT
Organism: Pollicipes pollicipes; assembly: GCF_011947565.3. Lineage (NCBI taxonomy): Eukaryota > Metazoa > Arthropoda > Thecostraca > Pollicipedomorpha > Pollicipedidae > Pollicipes > Pollicipes pollicipes. Next base: position 143,297 of record NW_023596227.1, on the reverse strand, counting down.
GACAGTCCCCGCACACCGCAGCACTCCGCTCCCCGTCGCGTGTGACAGTCCCCGCACACCGTAGCAGTCCGCTCCCCGTCGCGTGCGACAGTCCCCGCACACCGTAGCAGTCCGCTCCCCGTCGCGTGTGACAGTCCCCGCACACCGCAGCAGTCCGCTCCCCGTCGCGTGTGACAGTCCCCGCACACCGTAGCAGTCCGCTCCCCGTCGCGTGTGACAGTCCCCGCACACCGCAGCAGTCCGCTCCCCGTCGCGTGTGACAGTCCCCGCACACCGCAGCAGTCCGCTCCCCGTCGCGTGTGACAGTTCCGCACACCGCGGCAGTCCGTTCCCTGTCGCGTACGACTGTCCCTGCCTACTGCCGCTGGCCAGTTTCCTGCTGGGTATGGCACACCGCGCGCCGTTCCTCCCAGAGCCGACACGCCACACGCAGAACAACCAGCTGTGGGACCTGCCGGCCGGAGAGTCGAGGTGCGGCCGCGGCGGGCCCGGCCCGCGAACAGAACCCATGGTGGGCCGACCTCTCACCTTTGGTGGCGCCCAGACCGGCCGCCTTCAGCACCTTAACCAGCAGGCGCCGGGTGGTGCGTTCGCCGCCGTCGCCCTCCGACGGGTCCCGGGACTGCAACAGCGTCGGACGTCAGTGAACACGACTGACGTTACTAGCTCAGCGGCCGGCCAACACGACATACATCATTGGCTCAGCGGCCGGCCAACACAACACACGTCACTGGTTCAGCGTCCGGCCAACACAAAACACATCACTGGCTCAGCGGCCGGCCAACACGATATACATCACTGGTTCAGCGGCCGGCCAACGCAACATACATCGCTGGCCCAACAGCCGGCCAACACATCACACGTCACTGGCTCGGCGGCCGGCCAATACAACACACGTCACTGGCTCAGCGGCCGGCCAACACAACACACGTCACTGGCTCAGCGACCGGCCAACACAACACACGTCACTGGCGCAGCAACAGGTCAACACAACACAATTCACTGGCTCGGGGACCGGTCAACACGACACAAGTCGCTGGCTCAGGGACCGGTCAACACAACACAAGTCACTGGCTCAGGGACCGGCGAGCCGCGGGGCAAGTAACGTGTGTTGTGTGACGTGTGTTGTGTGCCGCGTGTTGTGTGTTGTGTGACGCGTGTTGTGTAATGTGTTGTGTGACGTGTGTTGTGTGATGCGTGTTGTGTGACGTGTGTCATGTGACGCGTGTTGTGTGACGTGCGTTGTGTGACGTGTGTTGTGTGACGCGTGCTGTGTGACGTGTGTTGTGTTACGTGTGTTGTTCAAGCCGCACAGCGCGGAACATCAGAGCGGCAGAATCTCCAGCTAGCACACGGCCAGAGCTGTGGTATGCCGTCGCGAGTTCAGGTAACGCTCGTGACATTGCTACAGCCCGCCGTAGCAATCCTCAGACGAATGCAAAACTGACGTCATTAACTCGTCTCCTGCATCTGCGACCCGCTCCAATTACCTCAGACCTTCAAAGTTCCCAGCCGCTCGTGAAAGTTGACCGCAAGATCCGCTGGTCTCATTGACTGGCCCGAGTTTTTCCATCATCCCTCCGTGCGCCGCTCCGCCGAACACTCCCAGCTTCTGAAAACCCCAGCCACTGCGTTGGCCTGCCGAGCGGTGCCTCGCGGCCTTGCAGTTCGAGTTTCTTCCGTCGCGTGCGCATGACCCGAGTCGCAGCTCCGCGCTGCCGATCACGGAGCGACGGGGGCGGCGGGAGAGGCGGAGAGGCAAAGCGTCAGCCTCGCGTTCCGCGCAGGTGACGCCGGGAAGCCGACACCGCCGCGCCCGGCCGACCGCGGCCTAATGGACTGGGCACGGCAGACGTCGTGCACGGCGGGCCTGTCATGCCGGGCGCGTGCACACATCGTGAGACATGGATGTCCCGGCGCTGGGCCGCGGGCGGGCAGGCCGGCGCGGCCGAGCGACCACGCACGTCGATCAGAGCTGCCAGCGAGCGGCGGACAGATCCAGGCACAGGTCTGGCGCCGCCCCATCCCAAACGGTGCACGAGCCAAGCCTCGCGGCTCACCGCAGCCCCCCCTCCCCTCTCCGCATGTCACGTGCCCTGCCGTCAGCGGCGGCCCCACCCCGGCCCAGGCAGCCCGTCTCCTCCGACCCGGCGCGTCCCGGCCGCCGGCGGGCGGGCGGGCGGGCGGCCGCGGCGGCGGCGCCTCCGACCGTGTACCGCCCGCCGACTGACACGGTGCTCCATTAGCGGCACGGACAGACGCCGACCGATCGCGCCGCTGAGAGTCGCTGGCGACCGCTGGCGACCAACGGCCACCGAGAACGATCGAGAGCGACCGGCGGCGACCGAGGGCTACCGAGAGCGACCGGCGGCGACCGAAAGCGATCGAGAGCGACAGGCGGCGACCGGGGGCGACCGAGAGTGACAGGCGGCGACCAAGAGCGACCAACGGCCACCGAGAGCGATCGAGAGCGACCGGCCGCGACCGAGGGCGACCGAGAGCGACCGGCGACCGAGGGCAACCGGTGGCGACCGGCGGCGACAGGCGGCGACTGAGGGCGACCGGCGGCGACTGAGGGTGACTGAAGGCGACCGAGAGCGACCGGTGGCGACCAGGGGCGACCGAGAGCGACCGGCGGCGACTGAGGGCGACCGGCGGCGACTGAGGGCGACCGGCGGCGACTGAGGGCGACTGAAGGCGACCGGGGGCGCACCGTCGTCACGCAGCCGTTGCACTGGGCGCGGTTTTACTGCTGCATGGGTCGAGCAGTTCGTGGCGGGACGTGACCACGCAGCTGTGGTGCAGGAGATGGCTTGAATTCAAGCCTCTGACAAATGGGGTGCGAGCGTCCTTTCCTATTCCTCGTCACACATTAGCACCGGTCAGCCACCCTTCCTAACTCACTGGTCGAGCAGATACGCCGCCCAAGACGGTGCGGCCGTGCGGGACGAATTGGCACGCACATCCTCTCATCAACAGCAAGCCGATAACATCCAGGAATAGGATGTGCCAGATGTGAAAATGGGTTGGGCGCTTCAGCCGAGCTCAATGCCAGCGCAGGGCTACGCGCAGCGTGAACAGGAAGAGCTTGGACGGATTTCTGATCCACGAACGTCAGTTCATTATGGCCAGGAATGTAGCTATTATCTAGACATTGTGATCAGGCTGGAATCGATGAAATGTGGGCGAGTGAGGGTACCACACAGCTTCACGAGTGCATTAGGGGACCACCAATGATAGCGACCACACATGAAGATGGAAAAGGCGGCTCTCAGGAGTCCGCTAAAGCTCCACGGGAGACAACAGTACAGATCCTGGGAGAGGTGGAAGATTAGAACGTCAGCTCCTGTATCAGAGGCCAACAGTGCGAGGATAAAAGGGTCTCATCGGGCCGCATATCCAATCCAGTGCGAGGAGAAGGCAAACTGTCGCCAAACTCTCGGCACAATAAGGAATGAGGCTGCATATTCGCTATTACCGGGTACGGCGGGTCAGGTCCCGATGTCTGGGTCAGACCATGGTGTTTGGGTCGGGTCAAGGTGTCTGGGTCAGGTCATGGTGTCAGGGTCAGGTCATTGTGTCAGGTTCAGGTCATGACGTCTGGGTGAGGCCCTGGTGTCAGGGTCAGGTCATGGTGTCTGGGTCAGGTCATGGTGTCTGGGTCAGGTCAAGATGTCAGGGTCAGGTCATGGTGTCTGGGTCAGGTCATGATGTCAGGGTCAAGGCATGATGTCTGGGTCACGTCATGGTGTCAGGATCGGGTCATGGTGTCTGGGTCAGGTCGTGGTGACTGGGTCAGGTCATGGTGTCTGGGTCGGGTCATGGTGTCTGGGTCGGGTCATGGTGTCAGGGTCGGGTCATGGTGTCTGGGTCAGGTCATGGTGTCAGGGTCAGGTCATGGTGTCTGGGTCAGGTCATGGTGTCTGGGTCAGGTCACGGTGTCTCTGCCAGACCACGGTTTCCTGGCCACGCGACGGTATTTGGACACGCTATGGTGCCCCGGCCACAAATCATAGCGTCAGCAGACATGACATTGCAATCGTTGGAGTGCCAGCCGACGTCTGTGACTGATGACAACATCCGTATCGAGATGCTGTCATCCAGACCGCAGGCACCAGCCAGCCGTTGGCGCGGTCAGGGTTGTCTTAATAAGAGAGAGAGGAGACGGCGGCGCTTGGCGAGCACGCGCCGCGGCGATTTTTGTCTTTCCATCGCGAGCCATCTGTGCTATTAGGAGAAAAATGCGGGGTGAGGGTGAGGCCGCGTCGGCTCCATTGGGGGCAACCGACGTGCGGAAAGGCGGCATTAATACGGGAAGACCCATGTGAATGCGGAAGATCAGTGATCACCCATGGACACTTGACATCAGCGCGGGATGATCCAAACGGCGCGCACCCAGCGCTGCAACAACGCTTCGCAAGCAGCACACAGGAGGTGCCGGTACTGTAGTGGTTAACGCGTCTGCGCTAACCACTGCGCGTCTGGGAAACCAGAGGTACGAGGTTCGATTCCCGCGGTGCCCACGCTTTCCGCCAAAGTGAGACGCAGGCGAGGTCATAAAGCCTCAGCAGCTGAGTGCGTCGTACAGCCCCAATGACACACAAGCAGCACACACGCATCGAGCATATCCGCTGTCTCGGTGTGTGAGCCAGTCGGCTCCGATCCGTGGGGCCAAGCGCTTCAGTGCGCGCGCAGACGGCGCCATAGTGCCCCCTGCCACGCCCACTCGGCTGACAACGGGCGCCAGGCCGTAATTAATAGCCGGCTGGCCGCGCTCCAGCGGGACTCGATTGCCCCGGGGCCTCGGACGGACGCCGCCGGGACAGCGTCTCCACACAGCTGGCCCAAGGGAGGGGAGGGGAGGGGACCGGCGCGGCTCGTGCCGCTGAGCAATCAGAGCCCACCCCCGCTTTAAAGCAGTGCGGCACACGCGGCAGCGCCGCCTCAGAACAGGTGTTGCCAGGGCGACTCCCCTCCCTCGCACCGATCGCCCGACACGCCAGCCGGTTACGGCCGCGCGGCGCGGTCATCGACGCTCACAGATGCGGCGCGCCGCCTCGCCGGACACGGGAGAGGCGTCGCTGCTGGGCCGCTCTCCGCACCGGCGGGGTCGGGGCCAGTTGGGCGCCGGTCCGCTCGCCGACGCTGAGAGGGCCGCCCGGTCGATCCCTGCTCGGCGCCGCACCGGGCCGACCGCTGAGGGCTCACTGCTCGGCGGCCGGGCGACAGCGGTCGATTGATCACCGATTACTCGTCGACGCACGCACCGGCGACGCAGTTGCCGCTGCCACATCTCGCGTCATTATCGACACGTCGCGCGCCGACCGCCGCAACGGCGCCGGAGAAGCCGACGGGCGGTCGGCGCGGCTCGGGCCTGGATCGCTCGACGCGTCCGGCGCACCGCCGCCTGCCGCCTCCGACCCCGAGCCTGACAGACCTGCTCCCCGGGACAGGCCAACATCAGGTGACCGGAGGCCGGACCGAGTGGCGGCCGCCCGTCGCGCGGGCCGCTAGCGGCCCGGCGGGGGCAGTCAAGCCGTTCACAGCGGCGGCTGGTGAGCGTGGCGACATTCACGGATGGCAGGGCCGCGGGTCACGCGGCCCGGACACGACCGACGCCCGGCTCGGTCAGGCGCTCGACACAAACGCGGCGTCGTCTCGGGTCAAGCGGGCGACTCGATCTCGGCGACCACTTGAGTCGGCGAGAAGTGACGCGCCCTCCCTTGACGGCCCCTAATGACTCACCCAGCATCCGTTTTCACTGCAGGTAATGCGACGACCGACGGCCTACGCGCGAGGACGAAGAAGGCGCGGGACATCTGACTCTGAGTCAACCGAGCTCCGGACAGACGCTCATCGACTCCCACGACAGGGAGGGAGTCGGTCGACTCATCACCCCAGACGCGACGTCCGTCAGGGTCCGCTGAGTCCAAGCAGTTGGCCGAAAGACTCGCGTGACTCCCTCCACCCGACCGTACATCTCAGACCTCTGCACCCCGCAACAAACCGGTAACCGATCCGATCGGAAGCAGCGGCCGTGACTCAGCCGACTCTGTGACTCAGTGGGCCGACTCTGACTCACCAGGCTGCGGACCCGCTCCAGCTCCTGGCGGCGAACGAACGGCGGGAAGTCGGGCTCGCGCGCGAAGTTGAGGTCGAGCACGGCGCCGCGCAAGCAGCCGGTCACCACCTCCCTGGCGCCCTCCTGCCGGATCTGCTCCTCCAGCGAGCTCGAGCGGCCCTTGTCGTCGGCCAGCTCCAGCTGCATCTGCACCTGCGGCGACGACAGACCGGCGGATCACGAGTCGGCAGGGCACAGGTCAGATCACAGCTCAGCTGGGTCAGAGGTCAGATGGATCACAGATCGGCGGGCTCGAGAGGACAAAGGTCGGAGGTCAGCGGGCTCCGAGGGCAGCGGGTTCAGAGGGCAGGTCGGCGGGCTCAGAGGTCAGGTGGCAGAGGAGCACAGGTCAGCTGCGGGCATCGGTCAGTGGGTTTACAGGTCAGACCTATGGTCCACGGCGCTGCTCCAACAGCGCAGGCAAGCCTGCCCGCCGCCTCCTCCTCCCTCCCCCCTCTCCCCTGGGCTGCCAGACCATTGCCAGCACATTCGGCACAGACAGCAGGCCACGACAACCTCAGGAACGCCCTCATTTGCTGTAGGCGACAGGCCGGATCAAGTCAAGAAGGCCAGCAGCGCAAACTCACGGCAGCGGCAGCACCTGTACAGGCGTTACGGGGGGTGGCCCCTCAGACAGATGGCTAGGCTGCAATCGAGTCCACCGCAACTGCACAAACGGCTGATGATCATTTGGGCTTTAGGGTGCGCCGCCCACAATGGCCATATGGCGTCCATGCACAAGCTGCTGCTTTGGACACGCTGAGCCAACAGCTCTGGAGAAAACAGGGAGCAGCCCAAGCCCGAGCCCGCAACTGAGCCAGCGGGCAAGCCGCCGCGGCCGCGGGGCGCCCCGTCTGCCGCCGCGGCACACTGCGACGGGCCAGGGACGGGTGCTCACGGACTCGACGCGGCGACCGAGTCCAGCGCGACTGTGGCCGACGGACTCAGAGTCCACGCGGGCCAGACCGCATGCGCAGCACACAGCCACCGCCGGTGGTGCGTCAGCACACCGGAGCCGAACTGGCCCAGCCATCCAGACGACTGCGCGAAGCCGGACACAGTGGACCTGACTGGCCGGAAACGGCGACCAGGCCGGACAAAGGGGACTGACTGGCCGGAAACGGCGGCCAGGTCGGACAAAGGGGACCTGACTGGCCGGACATGGCGGCGAGGCCGGAAACGGCGGCCAGGCCGGACACAGGGGACCTGACTGGCCGGACATGGTGGACTTCGGCTTTTTCCACTCGCTCATGGCTTGAAAGACGTCCTAGTTGTTATAACGGATGTCAATTTCCGGAAGGAGCTAGCTGTATTCTGTGCGTCAATACTCAGTCGCTGAACGTCCGCTTCTCGGAACGGCAGACGTTAAGTATCTTCATATCCACGGCCTCGTAACAGGCATCATGGATTCCTTAGCGGTGCGCAATGAATCCTTTCATACAGCGACCCACCGCCTCTTCCGAATGGCCGTTATTGCAGCTGCCCCCCTTCAATGCTGTTCTACAACGCACAACGGCTCTATCACACGGGCCACGCCTAAAGGCACGATCTATCAAGGCACATTGACGCGGCAGTGCATACATTCGTCATTGTGATTCCTCCGCCAGCGGGCTATCGTGATGAGCCGTGCATCGTATACGGCAGACGAGCACACCACATGCACAGTACTGCGCGGGCCGCCCAAAGCCTATCGATCAGCACGGCCGGCGTGGCAACGACGAGACAGACGGCTTCCGTCGCCGCAGCTTTCCTATACCAGAAATGCTACTGTGCCAAGTGAACACGTCCCGGAGCTGTTCTTACATGCGACAGCGGGACGATGCTCTCCCACGACGCTGTTATCCACCGCGAGCAGAAAAGGAGCTTTGCATTATGGAAGCGCTTGGGGAGAAGACACCACCTGAAGCGACGAAAACTGCGGTGCTCTTGCATGACGGCACGACCGCCAGATGACTGCAGCAATGTAAAAAGTGTTGCCGCACCAAACAACCCCCGTTGTTCACACAGACGATAGCGCATGCAGTGGCGCATCCGGATAGCAAACCAGTCTCTTAGTCCTCTAGCGTGTGCCTACTGAATAGCTCTCATGTCAGTTGGCAGCGTCCATAGAGACCCGTTCCGACCATAAACCCGTGCCGACCGTACCTCCTCACCTCGCCCTCCCCCTCCCCCCTCCCCCCGTCATATCTTGCTTGCCGCCGGTGCCGCTGCGGACGTCGTGCAGCGGTGAGCGGGCGGTCGTCAGACGAGGCTCCGACAATAAGCAGCATCAGCCGGCCGCCAGGCAAACCACGCCAGCCGGACCGGTCGGCCGCCCGCCTCTCCGCCGCACCGGCCGGGCCGCCGCCGCCGCCGCCGGAATGTGACGTCGGCCGGTGCGGGCGGTCCGCGTCGAAGAATGCGCGACACCGGCGGCGGGCGCGCTGGGCGGCGCCGCGCTGTGGTCTCGCCGGCCGCAGCGCGACGCCTCCCGTCACGGGCCACGGCCGGCGCACTTTGGCTGTCTGCCCGGGCCAACTGTGCCGGGGCGTCGCCGCGCCGCAGCGGCCCGGCGCCCGGCGCGCCGCGGCGGCTGCACGAGCGGCCGCGTCGCCGCCTCTCGTGTGGCCTCCCCGACGCTGGGAGACAACAGGAAACAGGACAACAAGACAACAGGACAACAGGAAACAGGAAACAGGACAACAGGAAACCGGCAAACGGTGCACAGCAATCAACGCGGCGGGCCGCCACGAAATCGCGCAGGAAATCTCGGCTCAGGGGACTGCAGACTGCCGGTGGACCCGTGGGCCGGCAGCGCACGGCCGGCTCGGCGTGAAGTTCCGGGAACATCGCGGCCGGCGCGGGTGGGTGGAGACCGCGGGGGCCGCGCCCCCGCCGTGGGAGCCGGCGCACGGGCGGCGTTTTCCGGCTAGGATTATAGCAATGATTCTTTTGTGCGGCTTCAACATTCGATCCTTGCAACACGCCAATCTGCGGTGGGATGCGCGCACTGGGGTTCTTGCCACCGGAGTGGGTCAGCCGGCCGAGCGTGCAGCCAGAGCCGCCCGGGAGACCAGCCGCGAGACCTGACAGGGTCGGATGGGCTACCGAGGGACGCCCGCGTCCGTCACACGAGTTCGACGAACGCTCAAGGACGCGCGGCTTCTGTCACCAACCGAAAGAGCTGGCGGCATCCTACAAACCGGGACAACTGACCAGCGGATCAGCCAGTGGCGGCGATACGACAGCGACCGGAGCACCGCGGCAGACAACGTGCCCGAGGGCCACACTGTTACGGAGGACGAGGCACGGGACAATAGCGGCATTGCTCCGCTCCGAGCGACATTGCTCCGCTCCGTTGCAAACATAACGTGACCCGCCATCACTAAAGCGTAACAAAGGTCAGGAGACTCTGCAACGTTGCAGATGCAACGTAGTCAGGTCCCGATCAAGAGACCGCCAAAACATGTGTCTTTCGCTGCGTTCGACACGAGCACAGATGCCGCTCGCTCGACCGCGGAAGCCGCTCGTCGCAAAGCACGTCCAAAGCACAAAAACGAAATCGCCGGGCATCGTCAGCAAACCCGTCGGCCACCAGCTATAAACATATGACGTCACGACTCCGTCGGAGACTCGCCCGCCCCCGCGCCCGGTCGCCATCTGACGGCGGCGGTGGCGGCGGCGGCGGCCGCTGCACCGGACCCGGCCTCACCTCGGGCCAGCCGTCGAACTTGCCGACGGCCATGGCTTGGTGCGTGAGCGCAGCCACGTTGAGGCGGCCCCGCAGCACGGACACGTCCGTGGTGTATGTGGCCGAGCGGGTCTCGCCGTCCTGCTGGTACGTGACGCGCGTGGTGAGCCGCGGCTGCGCCAGCGCGTCCGCCGTGATGGTCTGCCGGCGCGGGTCACACCCGGTGAGAGGTCGCTTCACGCCTGGTCACAAGTTAGGTCAGACCAGGTCAGATGTCAGGTCACATAGGCCAGAGGTCAGACCATATCGGGTTAGAGGTCAGGTCACGTGAGAGCAGAGGCCAGCTCACACCGGGTCACGGGCCAGGTCAAACCGGGTTTTCCAGTCACGTTGGGTCACAGTAAGCCGCAATGGGGCCCTAGCGATAGGGGCCACGTCGCATTAGCCACCTCACACCGGGTCACGGCAGCACGGCTTCAGGTCAGACCAGGTCACGGTGGTGGGCCAAGTCAGCCCGGCGCGAGCACTCGGCGGCGCGGCGCAGCCCGCGAGCCCGGGGTTCCCGGGCCGATGTCCCTGCGACCAATATGTCGATGAAGGAGCGGGCTTGTGCTCAGTGATGCAGTGCTCCTGTCTTCGCCCCACTGCGCCTTCAACCATTCATGTACCGGGATAGAGACTGCAGTGAGGGTCAGCGCAGGTCAAAGGAGGTAACAATTCTGCGTGAAAAAGGAAAGATTTGTGCAGAATACCCTGCGTATAAAAGAAACCTGCTCCTCCTCCTTCCTGGAAACCTGGCACTTCGTACTCCTTAGTGATAGCCTCGGGAAGGGTTGACAACAAAACGGGGTTGACGCTGAAACGGGGCTCACAAAGAGCACAAGCCTGTTAAGAATCTGCACGTCGAGGGATTGTGTCAGCGCATTGTCATGTTGACGTAGCCAGCAAGACATTTGGCGAGGATCTCAATATCATTCTGCTCTCAACCATTTGCTCCAGACGCTCGCACACTTTCCGAGGAAGTTCGCCGTTTCCTGCAGGCACCTCCGGCGAACTCAGTGCCGACCGGGGCAGGATTGAGCCAACTACCAACTTACCCAGAAAGTAGGTCGAGGAAAGAGCCGCGACGGTGCCACGCGGAAAATGCCACCCAACACCTTCTCCGCTGTGGGAGCTAGGTTCACACGGCCCCAACTCAAGCTGTGAGTATTCCCGCGCTAGGGTATAAGAATGGCACGCCGGATGTCGAGAGGTTCGCACGATCTTACTAATTCCGAAAATGCATCGCATTGATTTGCAACACGCTTCGTTCGTCATCTACCTTTTTGAGGTGAGGATATACAAATGAATAATACGACCATATTTTAGTTCAAATCGTTTCGCTTGGGTTGAGCGTACACACATGGGATAGCTAGCTGAGAGCTTGATCCAAACAGTTGATCTCAGGGCTTAACCAGAGCGTGACACCACCACCCCGACGCCCAGTATCAGCTGCGTCAGACCCCGAACGCCCGGCGGGACCGCTGTTCTCCCTCGCCACCCCCGTCATCCCAGCGTCAGCTGCCTCAGACTCCTGACCCCCGGCTGGATCGCCGTTCTCCCCCGCCACCCCCGTCATCCCGGCGTCAGCTGCCTCAGACTCCTTGACGCCCGGCGGGACCGCCGTTCTCCCCCGCCACCCCCGTCATCCCGGTGTCAGCTGCCTCAGACTCCTTGACGCCCGGCGGGACCGCCGTTCTCCCCCGCCACCCCCGTCATCCCGGTGTCAGCTGCCTCAGACTCCTTGACGCCCGGCGGGACCGCCGTTCTCCCCCGCCACCCCCGTCATCCCGGTGTCAGCTGCCTCAGACTCCTTGACGCCCGGCGGGACCGCCGTTCTCCCCCGCCACCCCCGTCATCCCGGTGTCAGCTGCCTCAGACTCCTTGACGCCCGGCGGGACCGCCGTTCTCCCCCGCCACCCCCGTCATCCCGGTGTCAGCTGCCTCAGACTCCTTGACGCCCGGCGGGACCGCCGTTCTCCCCCGCCACCCCCGTCATCCCAGCGTCAGCTGCCTCAGACTCCTGACCCCCGGCTGGATCGCCGTTCTCCCCCGCCACCCCCGTCATCCCGGTGTCAGCCGCCTCAGACTCCTGACCCCCGGCGGGACCGCCGTTCTCCCCCGCCACCCCCGCTGTCGCTGCGACCGGACGCCTCCACCCCGCCCACGCGTCACCCCGTCATGGGGCGGGGCGCCAGGCCGCGTGGCGGTCACGTCATCAGCCCGCGGTCCGCCGGTCCGGGGGTCAGGGCCGCCGGCCGGCAGACCGGTACGGGCCGGCGCCGGTCGCAGCGGCGGGGAGCGCGGCACTGACCGCGGCCGGCTCGGGCAGCCCGGCCGCCGGCAGCAGTGGCAGAGCCCCGGCCCAAACGCCGGCCCGGGCGCCCGCCGGCCGTGACGGCCTCCCCTCCCTGCTCTACAGCCGCCGACGGCGCCAGGGGGACCCACACCGGCCCACGTGGGCTCCTCGAACGAGCGGCAGGCGCCGGCCGGCCGGTGCATGAGCCGCGGCGCGGACGGGCTGGGCGCAGCAAACTCACCATGTTGTCGTTCGGCCCCGGCTCCACCACAACGTTGGAGAAGTCGGGTCGCTCTGAGTCGGGTCGGATGTCGACAAAGTGGAGATTGATGCCCGCCTGCGGTCGGAGCGACAGGGGATCAAGACCGGGCCGACACAGGCAGCGCAATTTCACAGTTACACACGGCACCGAGCGCCGGCGCCGCCACAGCCCGGGTGCCGGACGCCCGGCTGCCGGATGCAAAACATCACTCACAATGACGGGGATAACAGCTACGGAGCATCGATGACAATACATGAGCCGGCGTGTGCCAGGTTATTGCGGGAGATGGCGCATTACACAGCGTGTCACCGAACGCCGACCAAATCCCACTGACGTCAGCCGCAAGTCGCGGCCAAAGTGCTGCCAACCCAGCAAAAGCCCATTTGTCGCAATTCAGAAACCGTACTGTCACTGAAAGCGTTTGCGGGACAGCTAACGCCCAGCAGCGTCTGTGCGTCGCGTTCGCATGCGATATATATATATATATATATATATATATATATATATATATATATCCCACATGCCCGACTTCAAACACGACCAAAGCTGCGCTGTAAAGCATTGTTGAGCATGCATTGCAAAGCTGCATTAAAAGTTAAATCCATTTCCCATTGGATACAGCAATGCTAGCTAGAGGGCTGGGCAATCGATAAAATTCCCCTAACGTCCGTGAATACACCGTGCGTCATACTCCGACCACACACTTGCATCGTCACTGCTGCCATGATAAACGCGACTGGACTTCTAAGGCACGCCGATATAGGACATACCGCAATAACACGACCACAGTTACCCTTTTGGCGCCGATATAAGACATACTGCAATAACACGACCACAATTACCCTTTTGGCGCCCATATAGGACATGCCGCAATAACACGACCACAATTACCCTTTTGTGTGAAAGGAGACACTGTCGACGGAAACCCACATGGCCCCTGAGCTACCTGCAGGCATAGCGCACATATCTATCCATAAGGTTACACATTTTGCGGCGGTCATGTCGTGCTCTCCCACGTTTTGCTGTCCCGTCACCATGTCAGGGTGTTAACGGCGGTCCACTTGCGGCCCCTAGCCGGGGCCGGGCGTGCCGGTGGGTCAGCTGACGGTGGCAACAGCTGACGGGCTGGAGCGGCGCCAGCTGGCTCGGCCGGTCTGCTGCCGCTGCCGCCACCGCCGCACCCACCTGACCTGGGGCCCGCCCCCACCCCACCGGCGGTGAGCCATCACCCCGCCCGGCACGGTCCTGAACCCCCACCAGCATGGCCCCCGCCCGACCTGGGGCCCGTCCCCACCCCACCGGCGGTGAGCCATCACCCCGCCCGGCACGGTCCTGAACCCCACCAGCATGGCCCCCGCCTGACCTGGGGCCCGCCCTCGCCTCACCGGCGGTGAGCCATCACCCCGCCCGGCACGGTCCTGAACCCCGACAGCATGGCCGCCGCCTGACCTGGGGCCCGTCCCCACCCCACCGGCGGTGAGCCATCACCCCGCCTGGCGTGTTCCTGAACACCAGCAGTAACGACATGCCCCAAACTGACGCGCCAGACCAAACCAGCTCAAAGCTGCAGCTGAACCTATGGCCAGAATTCGTGGACCTGAAACCTCCAGCGGCAGAGCCTCATCCAGAAGTGAGCCCTGGAACACTGACAGACAGGTTCCACGATGTTCCGCACTATCCGAGAGGTGCGGTTGGAACAGCTGTGTTTGCGTCCCTGTGTTTGATGAGAGCGGTCATATTATCAGCGCAGGCAAACATGTGCAGTAAGCCGGTTAGGATTTCTGCGAAATAAATGCCCGTGCACAATCGTCTGTGGACCGTCTCTGGAAGCAGATGGCACACCCCCAACGCCAAATAATTATGCAAACATAACCCAGTCGGTTATCTTTAAAACAAAACAAACGGCCTCCTTGAGCCCCTCCAAGTCCTCAAAGGGATTGGGTCCGCACAAACAAGCCTTCTAGTCTCGTTTTCCTCACAGCAAGGGGGGGGGGGAGGGCGGGGAATGTAAAAAATGGTGTTTTCTACAAAACGCGCGGATGAAATATTGTGAATTTCACGCCAAGGCACTTGCACCTTGCGCGGGCCTGATTCCTCTGACAAAACCTTGAGCCAAAGCTAAAACCTTGAGCCAAAGCTGTCATTGATGGCGATTCACGACGCTTTCCGCTCCCCATCGCCCGTAAAGGGAATACTGCCGATCTCACATTGATCCGAGACCGCTGTGAGCTCAGAACGAATCTTACACAGCTGGCAGTGCACTCTGCCTGACAAATGGAGCACATCTATTCACTGGCACGGAGATACGCCAGCGGAAAGGTCACCGCGCCCACATGTAGAAGCCATCGCAAGGCTCTGACCAGCGGACATCAACCAGGTCAAGACCATGTGATGCACGACGGCTGAACTGGCTCTCAGCCTTCCGTGCCTGCATGTTCTACAGTTACTGTCATATTTCAGTAGTTAAGTTCATCCATAGATAGCTGAGCATGAATGCATGCAATTCTATGTTCATTGTTTTGGGAAAAGTAGTGTGGTACAACAGGGAGTCATATTCAGGGATCATGCCCTTACGACTAGTCGAGAAATACCAGTTTGTACTTCCTACAAATTGAAAGACAACCACGGAAGTCTTTATGTGCATTCTCTCGATTGACCCCAGCAGCGGCTTCCTACATGGTTGATAAGTCATCACTGGCAACATTAAAGGGAGTATTCACATTTGTGCGGGGTTTGAACTGAAATATCCATTTTAAAGACCTCCTGAAGCAGCTCATGATCACGCTCTTTTTAAGACCTGAGGCCCTCTGGTGCTCCTGAGCTTAAAGTGAGAGACATTAAGGATGTGGGAGAGTAATTTGGAGAGGCATCTGAAGGTCACCCTAATACATATGACGTCATAATAACGGCATTCTACTCCAGCCCTTCCATAAGCCAAGCGACGATCAAGGCCAAGAAAAATGCGATGGTCGAGGCATCCATACCTGACGTTCGCGAGAACAATTTCCAGATATAACGGCCATCAATTGGCTCTTGATCAATGTTGTGCAAGATACGATGACGCAATCAAGCAACGACCTATCCAGAAGCACCTACCATACAGAGTTATTGTGTTGTCTGGAGCAGTCTTCTCTGCTTTAAAATATACCAACAGTAATAAGAGAGCTTGTTTCATCCTATCTGATGCTTACTTCAATATCTTCACATGGGAAACATTCCCTTTCAGAAAAACCAGCCACTGCGCTTCCTTTCGGCTCACAAAATCGCAAACCCGCCAAATGCTGCAAACCCACCACACTGAGCTTCCGCCATGAGGCGTCTATTGCGCTGAACTAACCGGCAGATGTCTTCCTTAGAGTCGGTCGTCCTCCATGGTCAGAGGTGAAGCCAACGATACTATATGTACGTAATCATGCGCGTCACAGACTATAAATAGGTCGCATGCAATATATTCTTCTCTGGCCTTCATTTTCGACCACATCCCTGCGGCTACAGCACAGCCCGTGGAAAAACGCATGTCAGCACCTACAACAATGTAGGCCTGAAAAGCGGGTTGGGGTCTTGGCCACTTATTGCGTCCCGAGAAGGCAGCCAGGGGTCCAAGAGATGCTAGTCAAAAGTTACCTGTCTTGTTGTCCAGCTTCTCCGGGATAGGCCTAAGCACTGCTCACCAAGACGAACAGGGACCGGACAATGCAGGGTGCCGAGGTAAAGTCAGTGACCACCGATACCGGCGCAGCCTCGCTGCGATGGCCGGTGGGTACCTGATTTGGCCCGTGGGCAGATGGCCGGTGGGTACCTGATTTGGCCCGTGGGCAGATGGCCACGCCGACAACAGTCAGGGGCGAGGCCCGCATGCATTCAAACGGCAGATATCGCAGGAATTTGTACACCTTTGTATGGTTCTGGTTCTCCGTGACGGGCTGATGGCACGGATGGAGAAGGCGAAATGGCATGCGGCGACACCATCTCTCATTGGAATTCGTCTTCCTTTAGCATGTCGTCACTTAAAGATGCTCGTTCCGCCGTCTGTCCCATAACACACCGCGGTCCGTCAGCCCCCCCCCCCCCATGCCCCCCCCCCCCCAACGGATGATGCGGGACGGCCGGGGTGTTCAGAGACGGCTGTGATATTTGCTAAAACGGTCACAAGATATCTCGGAAAATCAACAGCGCTTATGCGTGAGCACAACATCGTCATATTCGGCTTTGATAAGGCCATACACCGCTGACTCTGTCTCTATCCATTCCAATCAGCAAACGTCGGCCAAACCGAGGCCCCTGGGCCACACAGCCCGTCATGGTGTTTTCTGAAAATAAATGACGCCTTCGATACGGTACAGAATAAAAAAACAGGACGGACCTACGCAATCAACGCATCGGGTCATTCAGCGGCGTGGTCCCTTGCGCCGTGGCGGAGGCGACGCATCTCTTGAACGTCGAACGCCCCGTCCATTGGCCTCAGCCAACCCTGGATCCTTTAAAAGGTCGCGCAGCAGTTACGCGCCATGTTTTGAATAATCGCTTCCCAACGAACATTCGCAATGACTCGTAAGTGCCATGTTAACATCTTGCACGACCAATATGTGATACTATACCAGCATATGCCACGGCTACCAACGTGAATATTTTCGTTCGCGGTTTGGTTTCTGATATGTTGTGTGCAGAGGGGCAGCCGCAGGGGTCTCCCGGCTGGCCATAATGACGCAAGCAGGATTATCCATTGGCTCTGTCAATGGCAATACCCTGCGACTGGTGATACGCGAGGGGAGTGCTGCAGTTTAACATTGCAATCGTTGCTGAGACCGCTTTCCGGACAGGACTCCTCAGATGACCAATGACCATTTGGAACCGCATAGCCTACTTCCGGAGCCAAAGGGTACCCCGCCGTCAAACCGTTTAGTTACCCTTTAACCTGCTCAATTGGTCTGCTGGTGGTTTGCAATAGGAACTACCTGATGTATCCGTCATTTTCAAGACAAATTAGTTAGATAAGATTTATAAATCATCGCTGGACGCTGATGGCTTCCGACGCGGCAATGAATGTCTCATGGCTCCTTGCCCGTACAAGTACTCTAAGGGTTACTTTGTGTGAGGTTCAAACAGAAAGTTTGTGTGCACTTTCCTCATTTTTCTTTTACACACGAACCTCCAAGAGGCATCTTAAAGCTGCCTGAGGCCTAAAAACGTTCACGAACTTCTACAAATCGCACGAGCCATGCTGTCCCGAGGGATGTGGCCGGACCGCCAAATATCAGCGCTGGGAACGGGCCATGCATCCAACAAAGCTCGGGCTTGCCTATGAGAACCGGATAGACCCTGACACTGATGGATTTGGTGGGCAAACTCCGGATGGCAGGCAGCCTAGCTATCAAACTAAATGAAAACCAAAGAGTAAAGGTCAACCATCCCAACCCTGAGGCTTGGCCTACGTGGTTCATTGGACTGTTGCTTGATTATATTATTCATATTCCGGTGTACCGTATTTAATCACATCTGAAATAGTTTCGTAGATGCATGTTTACATAACTGGGAGTTATGGATACGCTTGCTCCTAGCCACATAAATTCCTTCCAAATGCGATGCATCACACGCACCAATGCAAAATGCAACCCCTCCAAATGCACCAAGACGAACAGAGCTCGAGCAATACAGGGGACCAAGATCAGACCAATAACCACCGATAACGGCGACGCCTCCCTAAGGTGGTACGTGGGCAGATAGACGACCGCACCGACAACGGTCAAGAGCGAGGCCGGCATCCAATCAAACGGCAGATATCGCAGGAATTCGAACACCTTTGCCTTTGCACGGTTCTGGTTCTCCGTGACGGGCTGATCGCACGGGTGGATAATGCAGAATGGTGCACATGCAGTGCTCTACACGCTATTGAAATCATTATACATTTCCGGGTTCAGCTCAAAGACAAGCATGAACCCCAAGTCGAAGACCCCATTTTCAAAGTTTAAAGCGCTTGATATACCTACTGAAACGGTTGAGGAATTTTCATACCGCACTCCTAAACAGCAATAATCAGCCCAACGCCTTTTTCATGCAGAATTCCCCTCGTGCCATCAAGCCTCAGGTTCGCAAGAACACGAATGCCAGAGCCAGCGATCACGCAAAGGAACGCAATGTTCCCCAGCCACGCCAGGTGGTCGCCCAATGGCGAGAGTCCGTCCCTAAACAGCAGTGCCAGCTCGGGGCGGCCTCAGCGGCTCCGTCGCGCGCCGGACGACGGGCGGGCATCGGTCAATCGATGGAAGCCCGCGCGAGACGAGGCTTGTGGCCAACCCACTCTGGGTCGTGCCGGCGCCCCGACAGCGGCCACGCATCGCTAACGTTCACACAAACCGCAGACGACGGAGAAAAATACCTGCCATACCGACCGGGCACCGATCCGTATCAATACAACAGCGAGCAGCACAACGACGCGAGACGATCCCTGCAGCCGAGATTACGGACGCCCTACGCGCGAGCGTTCTAAAGCAGCAGCGCCGATGTTCTCTGGCTTTGCGGGTCATCACGGGCCGAACGGCCGCTTAGCCACCGATCACAACCGTCGCCGGCCGGCCGGACGGCGCCTGGAGGGCGGCGAGAGGACCGTTCAGGGTGGCGTCTACAGCCCAGCGGAGCGGCAAGCCCGGCTGACGTACGTCACTCGACTACAGTGCCGACCCGTCGGCGCCGGCGACAGTGGTGGCAAAAGCGACCGCGTGTGGCGATCGCCAGTACGACAGGGCTGCTGCTGCATTTCGAGTGAGTAGGGTGCGGAAGGCGCTTTTAGAGAGCGGGGATATCACTCTGCGGCCGGCGGGTGCTCTCGCAGACCGAGCCGTGCTTGTGCGGGCTTTATCCGACTGCGTAACACGACTGCGCCTGGCGTGAGAAAGTAGCGTGGGCACCGGCATGCAGCGGGCGACCCATCCACCCTGGTGCCAAGTGCACGGGGGAGGTGCCCCTCACCGAGGAGGCACGGAGAGGTACCCATCCACCCCGGCGCCAAACGTATGGGCGAGGTGCAGCTCACCGAGGAGGCACGGAGAGGCGAAAAGTACGGGCGAGGTACCGCTCACCGAGGTAAGGAGAGGCACCCATCCACCCCGGCGCCAAACGTATGGGCGAGGTGCCGCTCACCGAGGAGGCACGGAGAGGTACCCATCCACCCCGGCGCCAAACGTATGGGCGAGGTGCCGCTCACCGAGGAGGCACGGAGAGGCGAAAAGTACGGGCGACGTAGCGCTCACCGAGGTAAGGAGAGGTACCCGTCTGTCCTGGTGCCAAACGTATGGGCGAATTGCCGCTCACCGAGGAGGCACGGAGAGGTACCCATCCCTCCTCGTGCCAAACGTATGGGCGTGGTGCCGCTCACCGAGGAGGCACGGAGAGGCCAAACGTACGGGCGAGGTAACGCTCACCAAGGTACGGAGAGGTACTCATCCGTCCTGGTGCCAAAAGTATGGGCGAGGCGTCGCTCGCCGAGAAGGCACGGAGAGGCCAAACGTACTCGCAAGGTACCGCTCACCGAGGTACAGGGAGGTACCTATCTGTCCCGGTGCCAAACGTATGGGCGAGGTGCCGCCCACCGAGGAGGTACGGAGGGGTATCCATCTGCCCTGGTGCCAAACGTACGCACATGGAGAGACACCTGTCACGACTTATGCTTCAGAAACCACGTAAGTTGCTCAGTGCATTAGCAAGGAACATTATTCACATAGATAAGACAGTAGTATTAGCATTATTCCTTGGATAAGCCAGGGGAATGGAGACATAGTTAGGTTGATATTTCGGCAACATGCCTTTATCGAAACAATAGCAGAAGCTTTATCGAAACACTACTGAATGATACACCGAAATAACAACCTAACTAGATCTCCATTCCCCTGGTTTTTCCCGAGGAATAAAGTTAATATTACTGTCTTCGAAAACCACGGATATGGGCTTGCACGAGGTCGTTCGGTCGGGTCAGGTCAGGTCATGTCGGGTCGGGTCGGGACCGCCCAGTCTGCCCATTGTTTGCCTGTTGAAGTAAGAACGGCGCGATCTACGAGAAATGCGAACAAGCTTCCATAATGGCATGCCTAAACATACAAAGTTTTCACTGATACATGGCCCTGGAGCCAAGTTTTCCAGCGATCTGTCAGGTGTTTGCATACCCACATTTGGTGGCCATTGTGACAAGCAGTGACTGCTGTAAGGGAAAGAGTTGTGAGGCTGGATCACTCCTCCCATGTTATGAATATGTTAAGGCATCACATCTAACAGATCTGAAATCTGACCAGTTCTAACAGGCCTGGATGAAGTAAATGATTGCAGTGACTTCTGAATTGTGCATAACCTCACAGTTTCTCTATGTGTGTAACCTTGCTGATAATGCCAACCCAATGCATGTTTGTGCAGTCAGACAAACTTATGGCACTTTGTGCTTGTCACATGATGGCAAATGATGGTTTGGTTGCACCACAGCTATATGCCAGACATAACCAGGTTTCCAAGGTGTTGTATTTGATATGAAATCATGTGATCAGACTACCTACACTATGCCATAGGAGAAAGCCAAGAAAGCAGATCAGCATGCAAAAGCAATCTCCATGTTCTGATGTGTCCAAGTAATGCAGAATGAGTTATTGGTCTTGGCATAAGTGATAGAAGCAAACTAGCCCACAAGCTATCCTGTCATATGTAAAATTATACAAATCTTGCATGCATTCAAGGCACAAAACAAGCCAGCAATTTAAACCCAAAGTAGCATTCTAACTGGGGTATCCATCAGGTTGCTTTTGCAGTGGTTGAACAATAGCAAAAATTTCACAATGTTATTTCCACATTGGCAGCAAATTCCATCTTCAAAAAAGACCTTACAGTGTCAAACAAGCCCCAATCTGACAGCATTCTGGCACTATTTCAAGACCTATACTTTTGAGCTTCATCTTTGAATGCATTGTCAACTAAAATGTTGGTAGTGAAAGTACCACCTCCATGCCCACTGGTGCCAAGGTAAATCCAAAGAGTTGTGATGCCATGATGTAAAAGCTGGTGGCAAAAAGAGGGTACAAAATTGACTAGGTAGGTATGCTGTAAATTCCTATTGTCTTTCAAAGATATCTTTTACAGGTTACCCAGCTCAATCAACAAAAACAATGTACTACCCCTACCCTGAATCCCATACCCAACTGTCATACAATGTTTGTTGCAGAAAGTACTCTTGTTAATGTGGATCAATAAGGACCATTGCACAACTCTGTTCTTACCTCTTTTGACAGCTTTGTTGCATGATCGTTCAGTGCTGCCAGCCATGCTTGTGATATGCTGTTCCGTACTTCAGCTTTACCATAGATCCAATTGATCACATTGTTCACCCAGAGAACACTATCTTCATCTGGACCATTTGCCACTGGAGCACCAGATACATATGGGATCTTGACAGGTTTGGTTGGAGACGGAGATCGTCCTCTGTGCGCAACAGCCTGCTTGAATGGCACAGAGGATTGTACTCTTGATATGAAACTTGGATCCACTGAATCTAGGGCACTGCCTTTACCAAGATTTTGTGCACCTGGAGCTTTGGTAGCATTCCCACTTTCACTGCTATGTGATGCCACTGATGACACCTTGCCAGAGACTGAGTCACTTGGAGCATGAAGAACACCTTGTTTTACACCATCCACTTCTCTTTTACTTGATCGCTTCACAAAATGCAGCAAAACGGCCAGCACACAGCAAAACACCGCCCATCCAAGCAGCAGCACTGTTAATGGATCCATCCCCTCTGGTGTAGGAGGATCAAAACTGCAAATAAAATCATCTAACCGCTCAGCCATTTCTCTCCACTGCCGCCTCAACCAATCTAAAATTAGTTGTGGAGTTGGGCTTGCCATGCTTATAGCTACAGCTTGAGCCAAGAGCTAAAAATACACCCAGCGGCCCAGTGAACGAGTCTTCTCTGGCGCCGTGCCAGCAACAGCGAGCGTCTGCCACCTCAGTCTGGGCTCCAACAATGTCGGAACAGGACGCAGCGGTCCGTTGTCTCTTCCGTGAATAATGCTATGAGCCCATTTTCTTTAGGTAGGCGTACTGGGCTGGCACCACAATGCCACCACACGCTCACAACATCACGCGCGAAGGCGGGCACCACCACGCCACACCAGCCGCGCGGAGACTGAACGCCTCGGCCGCCGCAATGCCAAGCCACCATCGAATGTCACTGTCAAACCATTTCTGTCATAGACGGAGGCGGCGGTAACGGTGACCGAGCGACGAATGAATTAAAGGCGGTATTGATGTTTTGCGTTTTGAATGTTCCGCATTTGTATGGAGTTTTGAACTGAAAAAGCTGTATTAAAGATAGTTTGGTGCAGTTGACAGCCCCGCCCCTTTCAAGATCCAAATACATTTACTTTATGGGCTACACATCCGCAAAGATGTGCGGGCTATTTCAAGGTCATCAAATGATCCATGACGTCATAACAATGTCATTCAAATCGTAATATTGCATTCGCCAAACGGCGATTAAGACCATGAAAAATATCATTTTCGCGTCGTACACATCTGCCGTTCGTGAGCACGATTTCCAGATTTAGCCGTGCTCAATTGGCTGTCAATCAATATTGCGGAAAGAGCGATGACGCAGCCAAACAATAACTCATTGAGGAGCATATTTACTAAATAGAGAGATTGTGTTGCGTAGAGCAGTCTTTTCCACTTCAAAACATGCCAGTCAGGGGTGGATGCAGAGCGAACCGCGGAGCCATGTCCCCTTGGGCGCCGAAAGGGCCCATATGGTCCGAGAGGCCCATGGGCTGCCGAAGAGGTGCAAACTTTTTAACACAAAACGCAACAAAATTGGACGTCTTTGGATTTTCAGTCTCTTACGCTCTTGTCAGGCCCCTTCTGATTAGCTGCTAGAACACCTTTTATTGTTCGGAGGTTATTTGAACTGGGTCTTAGCTGCTCCTTATTTGAATGAATGACCCTACTCTCTTGTTGGGACCCCTGTCTGTGAATTTGGTCAGGCACATTCAATCATTTGGGGGTCTTCTTCATTGGTTCTTGGGTACTTCCCGTTTGAATGGCGGGCCCTGCGTTCTTCACTGGACCCCTAGATGTTAACCTGTTCGAGCACACTCGATCGGTCGGCCCCCCACATTGTGTCGCGAGTATTTCTCATTGAATGGAGGGCCCTGCACTCTTGTCCGGGTCCGTTTGCTGACTTGTTCGAGCACACTCCATCATTCCGAGGTCTTCCATGTCGTGTCTTGGGTACTTCTTATTTGAATGGCTGGCATTAGGATCTTAGCGGGGCCCCTCTATCAACACGCGCTCGGGTGGCCGGTTGGATACCCTTCGCTCGGGTGGGGGACAATTTGTCGCCCCCCCCCCCCCCCTCCTGAGATCTCAGGAAGCAAGAGAGCTAGGTACACCAAATTCACTGAGTGTGTTGACATGTATGTGAACTCACTTATGCCAAATTTTGAGGTTTCTAGGTCATGGTCTTCGGGTCAAATATCGTAAAAAAGTCGAATTTCAGGTCATTTCATTCAAAGTCACTGGCCTATTCTGACCTTCAGGAAGTCTATGGAAAGTGTATTATGTGATTCCCGTTATCGATCGATTTGAAATAAGCACCAGAAACCAATTCATACAGCAAGCCCTAGGGTAATAATACAGGTTCATTTCGACCATGGTCTGACCTTAATACCTGACCTTAGGTCCATGAAATTTGCTTATTCAGCTGTTTTGTTGCATAAGAAAGTGTCTCAGTGATGCATGGCTTTGTATGACACTCCGTCGTGGACCAGATTGAAAGATTCCCTAGAAATTGCATTCGCTGAAACCATGGCTTGACTTCGACCTGCCATAGGTCAGCGACCTTACAAGATAAATCTACATTTTTGATGTCATATTATCCGTTATTCAATTGTCTACACCTATGCAAAATTTGGCGCGGCTATGCCACGCCGTTCAACACCCATTCCGGAAAAAAACTTTTGGGGGATCAATCTGACCCCCACCCGAGCGCGTGTTAAGCCGCTTGGGCTGGTGGCGGATACAGGGAGGGGGGGGGGGGGGAAGCACGAAACCATGCCGCCATGGACCATGCTGAGGAGGCCTAAGGGCTCCGAAAGCGACCGCAACCGGCCGAACAGACGCACTTTTCTAACAACACAAAAACGCAACAAATTTGGACGTCTTTGGTCCTACAGATCACAAGGATTGGGTGTCAGAAAAAGCAGAGCTCATAAGCATACGAAGTCAATTCTTCGCTGGTTGGAAAGGTGTTGCTTGGGGGAAATTTGAGGGGCTCATTAAGCTCTTGTCCGGGCCTCGTATGTGAACTTGCCGAGTCCGTCTGGTCATTAAGGAACTTTCCGCGTTGCCCTTGATCTCCGTATTTTCTCGTAGAGGCCCACGCTGCTGCTGGGACATTATCTACTTCCATTTCTGGGCACCCTTGGTCGACCAGATTTTTCTCCACGGATTCTTCCCATTCGCCCGGAAGACTCTATAGGCTTTTTCCGGGGATCCATATGCCAGGGCACACTCAGGTGCTCAGGAACCCCTCATATTAATCTCGGGTTCTTTTCGCTTGCTCGAAGGGCGTTGTGCTGTTACTGGCGCACATATAAGGTGAGACACCGAGGCACTCAATGCTCAGGGGCCCTCTACTTTCATCAAGGGCTCTTTCCATTTGCTCTCATTTACGGAGGACTCCCCACTCCCATCGAGATTCATTTTGTTAACCAGTCCGGGGGTTCTTGATCGCACGGGGGTATTGATTCATAGTCTTTGGGTAGTTCTCCTTTGCTCAGAGTGTCCTGTGTTCTGGCCGGGGGCCTTACATGTTAATCTGCCGGAGCACTACCGATCGGTCAGGCGCCCACCATGCTGGTTTCGGGTTGTTTTCGCTTGCTCTGAGGACCGCATACTTGTTGACGGGAACTCTTTGTCAGCCTCCCGCGGCCCCCAATGATCGGTCAGGTTTCGTCCCTACTGAATTGGGGCCTCAGCCTTAGAGCAGCAGTCGGATTTGCGTCGATGGATCTTTACACGCAATTGTCGAATGTAATTTCACGTGCCGCCGGCGTCATATGCGTCATTTCCCTTGGCTACTGACTGTGTGACGCTTATCACACTTGTGCATCCCGTTCTCAGCATATTTCGGATGCTAGGATATTTTGTGTTTTTTATCATAAATAATCTGCCTTAGTCATCACACATTGGTTGATTACATCGACCAGCCGGCGAGCCGTAAATAAGCGAGGAATCAAGTCCTTGATGGGATTTGACGGTACTTAGCAGGCAACTTTAGTTTATTTTGCCTGTTTTTTTTCTTAATATGGACTCCTGTGCGGATTCCACTCATCATATCATAAATTATGCCTATCAGGGCAGATCCAGACGGCGGGGGGGGGGGGGCATGGGGCCATGACCCTCTTTGGGCTCTGGAGGGAGCCATGGCCTCCAAAGGGGCTCATAGCTCGCCGAACAGATATATTTTTAACACTAACTGCATCAAACTTGTATAGTCGCAAGGGAAAGTGAAGGGTTCGCGAGAAAACAAAAATAATTTTTCCCTGATTGGGATGGTGGCGATTGGTACATTGTGAGGCTCATTACGCTCTCCAGACGTCCCACCCTATTTCCGGGGCCCTATATGTCCACTTGCATAGTTAATTCGATCGTTAAGGGGCTTTTACGCTGCGCTTGGTCTCTTTGTATTTGCTCCGGGAGCCCTGTGCTGTTGCTGGGATCCTTTCTGCCAGCGTGTCAGGTACTCTTGTCGACCAGGGGCCTTCCACAGATTCTTCTTATTCGCCCGAAAGGCTGTATACGCTATAGGCAGGTTCCCCATATGTTGACCTGCCGGCGTATTCTCAGCTGCTCAGGGCCCTTTACGTTGGTCTAGGTTAACCTACCGACACACTCGCGATATCAGACCTGTACATTGGTATAGGGCCCTTTTAGTCCTTTGTCACTTGTTAGGGCCCATACGCTCTTGTCGGAGGTCCATCCTGTTAACCCGCTTTGGCGCGCTCGGTCGTTCGCGAGTTCTCTACATTGTGTCTTGGGCATTTCTTACTTGATTAGAGTGCCTTATGCCCTGCCGTGGCCCCATCTGTTAACCCGCTCGGGCACACTCGATCGCTCGGGACCCTCCACGTTGCGTTGCGGGTATTTCCAACTTGAATGGAGGGCCCAACGCACTTGTCAGCGGGCCCATCTGATAACCTACTCGGGCACGCTGGATTGCTCGGGGGCCCTGCACATTGGGTCTTTGTTTTTTAATGTAAGGCTTTTGCGCTTCTGTCGGGGGCCACCTGATAGCCCGCTCGGGTGCACCCGATCTTTCGAAAGCCCCCCATACTGGTCTTAGGTACATCTAAATGAAGAGACCTACGCTTGTCGGGAGCCCCCATCTGTTAACCTCCTCAGGCACCTCCCTCTCCCATTCTTCCCGCACCGTCCATATTGTATTTTGCTGACCGATTATTTGAGAGAATGACCCCATTTATTATCTTGCCGGGTCCCCATCTATTAAGGTGCTCAAGTCTGTGGCGGAACCAGGGGAGGGGGGGGGGGGGAATGGTACGTGACCATACCCCCTCCCCTGTGCCCCCGGGGATCCATAGCTCTGAAGGGGTTTATAACCCGCCCGAACGGACACAGTTTCATAAACACAAAATACATCAAAAATTGGACGTCTTGGGGCTTGCAGACGACCAAGAACTGCGAGCGAAAGTCAAGAGCCCGCAAGCAAAAAACAAGTTAATTTATCGCTGATTGGGTGGGTGGTGATTGGGGAAAATGTGAGGCTTATCACGCTGTTCAGAGACGTCACGCTGTTCCCAGTCTCGGTTCACTTGTCCATTATGTCCACTTGCTGTATCAATCTGATCGCTCAAGAGCCTTGCGCGTTGCCTTGATCTCCTTGCATTTTTTTTCGTAGGGCCCTACGCTGTTGGTGGGGCACTGCCTGATAACCTGTCCGGGCACTCTTGATCGCATAGCGGGTGTTTATTCATGTACACTGGTCTTGGTAATTCTTGTTTGCTCAGAGGGCCCCGTGCTCTGGCCGGGGTCATATACGTCAGCCTGCCGAGGCACTCATTATCATTCAGGACTCGCCATCTTGGCCTTGATGCATTACCCTTAGAACGCAATTGGAGACGCACTGAAGAATGCTTGCGCACAACTGTCGAACATAAGCTTACGTGTCGCCGAAATCGTATTTCGTCATTTCCGCTGGTTATTGAATTTTCGATGCCTGTTATGTTAGTGTATCGTGTTCTTGATGCATGTTGAATGCTAGGATATGTGTATTCCTTAATAATAGGCAAAGAAAAAAAAACTCTGCATTAAAATCCGCCACCAGCTGAATATATCGACCAACCGGCTGGCCGTAATTAAGCTCGGAATGGAGTTAGTGCTTGATTTTAACGGCATTTAGCAGTCAAATTTAGAGCAAGTCTAGCCTGTGCATTTAGATGGGTTCCCGCATAAAATGACGCTATGAATATTACAATTTGCTGGCCGCGATGTCTTTTGTTTTGTTTTCTTTGAATGGGACCCAAACTCTTGGGGTTCACATAAGATTGCGTGTTCGGCCATCCCCCCCTCCCTTCAAATCCTAGATCGGCCCTTGATGCCCATTAATCCTTAAATTTCTAGGTCACATGCCTCACATGCTTGAGGTCAAATAATTGTTGGTTCCGCTGAAAAAGCAATGCTGACTTTGCAACGTCGCCACAAATCAGCATTTTTTCAACCGGATGGTTTAACAAACGTCAACCCAATCCAGGCGATCTAACAATTGTTGGATCGGCATGCGTGGCTTGGAACACAGGCTACGGTATTTTGTGCCTGAAGTCTCCCTTTCAGACATGCACATTGCAGATGTGCACATGCATGCGCACATATCGTGGTTGGAAATATACAGCCACTAGGAGAGGATGTTACAGCCGCTAGGAAGCTGCAGGTGGTATGTGCTTGCCCTCTTTTGCAGGGTTCTAATACTAACATATTAATGTTCCCGCGCCAGGAGACGATGAGCTTTGCTTACGGTAACGAATCGCACCTCCTTTTGATCCGGCTGGTTCAGGTTCAGCTGGGTCCAGGGACGAAGCCAAGGAGAGGGCCAAGGGGAAGGAAATTTTCTCCAGGTAGTGAATGATTTCCCAAGAATTTGGTAGAAGTTCACTGGATTTCGGAGGAAATTTCACGTTTGCCAGTGTGGAAAATTCTGGTTACGCGCCTGGCGACATCAAACCAGGTTTACGAAGAAAAGGCTGCTACACATTTCCCAGATTTCAAACCGAGCAGTCCTGGCGAATCGCAGCCAAGCCGAGCTCGTGGCGAATAAGCGCCGCTGGGGTGTGTTCACGCACCAGTGCCAGTTTAAGCCTGCGCCTACCGCAGCAAACGCAACATACGTCTGTTTTCGCCCCTCGCCGTCTCGCCCCATGTTCTTTGCAGCACACCACCGCGCCGGGAGCCGTCTTTCAGCCGCGAGCCGAGCCTCGTGACCGCCCCACCGGGGGCTCCGTCCGAGCACCTGCACGAGCCCCGATGATGGATGGGCGTCTGCGAGGGAGGCTCGGCGGCGGAGAGCTCCCACGGTGACAGCAGTTTTGGCCCATCACGTTCCTCTCTCCTTCACCCTGTAGCTCTGAAATGGCCAGAGCTAGCCAAAGGAGCCTAAACCAAACCGAACCAAACCCAGAAAACAGGACTGTATAAATAAAACAAGCACACAAACGCAGGGAAGTTCTTCGGCAAAAGAACGTGACGGCCCGGCGAGTCAATCACGATAATTTCTCAGCACATATGATATCCTGTCGACGGTGAGATGAACGTCACCCTTGCCGCCGACGGCGATCAGACCCCAGGTGATCGCCTCACCCCACGCGCTGCAGCCCAGCCGCCACCTGCGCGGAGAACGGGCCGAAGATCGAGCCACGCGCCGCCCCCTCCCGCGGGACGTGGACATGGGCGAGGGTGAATTAAACAGGGCGAGTCTATTGATCTCGCTGACATTTGGTCGGGCGAGCTTCCGCGGCGGCAACTACCGCTCCCCTGATCGATGCGGAACTCGCCGGCAAGTCACTGCTCAATGCCTTATATGACAAGCACTGATAAAAGGAAAACCGTCGTCGGGGAACTCCACCGGAAAATTGAATCTGAAAAATGGCGTAAATGACAAAGGAAATTGAACGACGCGCCAGTGCAGCCCGTGCCGGGTCGTCTCCGGATCGGCGCGCCCACCTCATGGTGCAGCTGTGAGTGCGGTCCAGAATGGCGGGACAGGGAGCTGTGTGTGATGTATAGGGCAGCCTCGTGGCGCAAAAGGCTACCACAAATCAGCGTGTCGGGTCAGCCACCGACCTGGCCGACTCTTTGCATGAGGAGATTCTAAATGACGGCTTTTAAGAAGATTTCGTGTGGAACTGAGCAAAGACAATTGTGTTAAAAGCCCTGGTGTGGCAATGGTAGAGCGCCGAACGACTAACAATGATATTAGACGCCCAAATGTGAAGAATGACTAAGAGCCGAGTGATAAACCGTCATTGATCGAGCTCCTTAGTGGTAAGCCATCGCGCATGTCAAAGTAGATGATTGCTTAATTTAGAGCTGTTAAGACACCTTTGTTCAGATGATGGCCAGCAAAAGGCTCCTTACATTCCCTGGTTTATTTCATCAACAGAAGTTAATATTTCCGATGGGGTATCCATTCAATTCACGGCGCACATAAGAGCCAAATATATGTATTCTACCGGCTGCGCCCCTTTCTCCTATCTGTGAAATGGGATCGTTATAACTACAGCCTCCTGCAGGCGGAAAACACTAGTAGATTTGCCAGAAGCCTTTCAGACATTGGTCTTAGGACGTTTGCTATAAGAGGTCTGCGGCAAGAAAATTAGAGAATTGGCTACTCATCATCAAGTCATCGTCACGAAGTCTCTGTCCGCTAAATGTTTAATAGCCACTTCCCTGAACTTTTATGATTTTACCCCAGGCCTTAGGCTGTCAGAATTCTTAAGACCAGTAATTGCTGTCGTGGAATTATCCAGTGGAGCCGCACCGGTCGTATCTGCCGGCCCGGAGCCGTGCAGGTTGTGTCTGCCGGCCCGGAGCCGTGCAGATA
Organism: Pollicipes pollicipes; assembly: GCF_011947565.3. NCBI lineage: Eukaryota > Metazoa > Arthropoda > Thecostraca > Pollicipedomorpha > Pollicipedidae > Pollicipes > Pollicipes pollicipes. The sequence goes on along the minus strand of NW_023596227.1, from coordinate 112,764 downwards.
GTGTCTGCCGGCCCGGAGCCGTGCTGGTCGTGTCTGCCGACCCGGAGCCGCGTCGGCCGTATCTGCCGGCCCCGAGCCGGCTGTGTCTGCCGGCCGGAGCCGACCTTGTCTGCCGGCCGGAGCCGGTCGTGTCTGCCGGCCCGGAGCCGCGCCGGCCGTTTCTCGTGGCCCGGAGCCGCACCGGTCGTGTCTGGCGGCCCGGAGCCACACCGGTCGTGTCTGCTGGCCGGAGCCGCACCGGCCGTGTCTGCCAGCCGGAGCAGCACCGGCCGTGTCTGCCGGCCGCAGCCCCGCCAGCCGTGTCTGCCGGCCGGAGCCGCACCGGCCGTGTCTGCCAGCCGGAGCCGCGCCTGCCGTGTCTGCCGGCCGGAGTCGCGCCGGCCGTGTCTGCCGGCCGTGTCTGCGGATCGCAGCCGCGCCAGCCGTGTCTGCTGGCCCGCAGCCGGCTGCACGCCTCACCACCTCTGCCGGCCGGTTTCCGTCGCACGAGGACTGTCAGCAACAGCAGCAGCGGCAGCCTGACACGACTGCTTCGGACCTGTCCTCGCCCCTCCCGGCACAGAGAGCTCAGTTGGACCCCCGCCACGTTCGGCCGGCTGGCTGGGGGAGAGGGCCGCGGGTGCCGGCGGTGGCCCCACCTGCAGAGGAAAAGTGATTTTGAAACGGCACTGTGTTGGAACGGCAGTCCGTGATAATCGATGACGGTTATGAGCCTCTGCAGTCGGAAATATCGCCGAGGGAACGCCGGCTTGTCGGGATGTAGTGAAGGAGGGTGCATCATGATGTGATTTCTCCGTCTACGCTCGGAGAAAACATCTTAAGTCAAGTTTTTGGTATTTACTTGATAGCTTTACAAATAAAAAACAGCGTATTATCGTTCGATGAAAAGTTATGCCGAACAATATTGAAGATATCATATTTTCCCTCAGCTGCTCATATCTACGGCAAAGCTCATGTCACGGATCTTGGTTAAGCTGCGACGAACTCTGACAACTCAGAAAAGTTCAGAAGCTCATTTTGACATTGTGTTGGCCCTGCTATGACCTAAGGATCAAGGCCTGATCTGCATGTCCCTCTATTCATGAATTACATCATCGGGCGGTTGAGCCCAGCTTATATCAACACTCATATTTGTTACCCGTACCGTATTGCATGTTGTTATAGTTTGGAACGAACGGCCACGCGCCGAGCCCAACTTGTTTTGCAATACACGCAGTGTTGGATGGATTAGGTTAAATTGGTTGGTCGGACTGGGCCGGATGCTAATAATGATTATGTCTATGACTAGTTCGCTGTCCCTCTGATGCTACACCAGGACTGGAACAAGAATGAATGAAAAAAGGAAAGGCAATGGCTGCGTGATGGTCGATGGACACTCGGGTCTGGACCTGATGGTCTTGGGTTCGAACCTATACGAGACCGTCGCGACACCCCACATTACATACCTACTCCTAGGATAATAATGTCATACTTAATCCATAATCAGCCCGTCTTGAAATATACCCGACAATCGGTAAAGTGTTCAGTCCCAATCATTAGCATTGTTAATATTCTGAAAACAGATAATTTGGGTCATTTCAACGTTTTAGGCCAAGACCATCGCAAGAACAATACCGTCGCTTATTTAATATAGTCGCCTCATTTATATAAGACAGTAGTAATAGTCTTTCGCACCATGCCTTTACACACCACGCCCGTTCGGCCACTTCCGCGCCGCAACGTCCACACCTGCCCCACGTGAGCAGATCGCGACACCGGCACAGAGGTGGAGCCCGTCGCTGACCAGCAGCGCTGTGAAGCCCGCCGCTGACCGGCAGCGCTGTGAAGCTCGCCGCTGACCAGCAGCGCTGTGAAGCCCGCCGCTGACCGGCAGCGCTGTGAAGCTCGCCGCTGACCGGCAGCGCTGTCGGGCGCCGCGGCTCGGCGCTCACGGCCGCCGGTGTGGCGTGAGGTGGCTGTGATCGATCTTGTGGCTCGTCGGTCCGTGCGGGGCGGCCGGTCGACGGTCCACTCGGCGCAGCCCGGGCCCGGGTGCGGACGAGGTGCCGATCGGACCCGCTTTATATTCCGGTGCGGACGCGGCGGTGGGCGCGGCGTCTTCGGCCTCCCCGGCCTGACAGGGCGCCGCCGCAGATTGGCGGGCAGTGACGACGGGGGGGGGGGGGGGGCAGAGGGCTGGAGGTGCGTGCTCATTGGGAAGTTTGCTGGTGCGTGCGATAGAGAGGAGGTGACTGAGCATGGCTGATCCCGATAGCTGAGGCGACGGCACAGTTTTGGTGCCACAGAGTGTTTCACGTGAATTGCCGATTTGAAAGTGCATGGAGGAATACTGACAATAGGCCAGGCACGCAATGTATGGCAAGTATTGCTGCAAATGCAGGCGCTTCAAAATTGGTGTTTTTCACGCTATCATTGTGGGTAAGGAACTAAAGATGCAGGCCTCCGTCCCCGCGCTCAGCGGCTAAACACCCTTTTTTGCGAGGCACTGACAGGTATGGGTCATTCCGCAATTTAGAGAAGTGCGTCCATGATCAGGGGCCTGTCGTGGCGACGTGTGGCTAGGAAGGTGAAAGCTGACGATAAGAAGTGTTCAAATGTTCAAAATTGCAGTAATGTATACACACTGGTTAGGACAAGTAGTTCTGTGCATATTAAAAAAATTCAAGATGGCATTTCAAATGAGACACTCTGTATTTTAAACGATTGAGAAATCATTTGCAGATACAGCATAATACAGATCATCTACCAGCCTTAATAGTGAGTTGGCAGCCCCACGATCACCACCTGCAGCAGCTGTTGCCGTGACGCAGGAGCCATCATTGCAAACTGTATTTTCCTTCGCCGCACGGTACTGCCAGCTGGAGTCAATTCAATCTGTCACAAATCCGGCTTTAAAGCGACGCCAGAAATTCCTCTCAGAGGTTGAGGCGAACTCAGTCAAACACTCCCGCCGCAGCAGTAATCTCAGACACCACTCCCGCCAGATGAAATAACCTACATCGCCATCCACCGGCAGGTGGTGAGATCTGACCTCACAGCACCGGCAGGTGGTGAGACCTGGCCCCACAGCGCTGGCAGGTGGTAAGGACCCGACCCACAGCACTGACAGGTGGTAAGACCCGACCCACAGCACTGACAGGTGGTGAGACCGGACCCCACAGCACTGACAGGTGGTGAGACCCGACCCCACACCACCGACAGGTGGTGAGACCTGGCCCGACAGCACTGGCAGCGGGTGAGACCCGACCCCACAGCACTTGCAGCCCGGTGGTGAGACCCGACCCCGCAGCACCGACAGGTGGTGAGACCCGATCCCACAGCACCGACAGGTGGTGAGACCCGACCCCGCAGCACCGACAGGTGGTGAGACCCGACCCCGCAGCACCGACAGGTGGTGAGACCCGACCCCGCAACACCGACAGGTGGTGAGGCCCGACCCCGCAACACCGGCAGGTGGTGAGACCCGACCCCGCAACACCGACAGGTGGTGAGACCCGACCCCGCAGCACCGACAGGTGGTGAGACCCGACCCCGCAACACCGACAGGTGGTGAGACCCGACCCCGCAACACCGACAGGCGGTGAGACCCGACCCCGCAGCACCGGCAGGTAAAGTAGCCCCTTTGCCGCAGGAACAGCCATCCAGGGAATTCGTAGCGTTCCTTCGGACGGCCCAGACAAACTGCCTCTACCCAGTGGAGCACACGACGGAACAACGTAGCCGGAAGGCGGCATGGGAAGAAGTCAGTGCAGGTGTCCCTGCCACTGACGCCGCCCCTGTATCCTCTGTGTCAGCGTCCCACGTGCGGCCCCAGCACGTCTCGCGTGTCTACGTGCTGTCCCAACGCGTCTTTCGGTCCCACGTGTTGCACCAGCACGTCTCACGGTCCCACGTGCCGACCAGGACAGGGGCGCCACAACGGGGACTGAACGGATGTGCGCACTCTCGTGACGTTATCAGACAGAGATGGAATGTCGGGTTAGAGCTCGGCTGCGTAAATCGCGTAAATCGTAGAAGACGTGCGTAAACGCGGTCGGCTACATGCGTAAATCGCTCGGATGATTCGAAAGTGAGCTTTCTTAGCGTCAAAACAAGCAAATCGCAAGCACTTTTGTTCCCTGATCTAATTTGCTTTCGTAATCTGCTTTAGAGCTACGCACATAAATGTCCGCTGGTGTGTACTATTCATATTATAGATATTGCGAGCACTACCAGAGACTATGCCGTCATGCCCAAAGGGGTCGGGAGATAGAGGATGGGATAGTAGTCTCTCTCTCCTTCCCCTGTCTCTCTCCTCTCTCGTTCTCTCGTCGTCAGAAATCAAGCTCACCTGTGTGATTTCTATCAGCTGCACGCAGTAGAAGTATGATCAGTCGGAGATCGACGCCGTTTTTGACCCCTGCCCGCGTTCTGTGGAAGCGTAGGTCGACTTCTCTTCGCCGTCAACCTTCAGCCATCCAGGCTGGGTAGCAAGCGGTGCAGGTAAACAGTTGTTCCGAAGCTGGCTGTGCCGCCTCGCTCTGCTCTGTATGTGCCTTGTGATACAGCGTAAGTATCACAAGGCACATGTGTACAACAGACTTACAGCAGACCTACTGCAGACCAGACCTACTACTAGGTCTGCAGAGGAACTCTAAAGAGCACTGCAAGACTGCAGAATATCCGTGGCGCTATTGCATAGCATGTTGTGGAGCATACCACGATGCTGTATGTCTGCAACAAACAGCTGCTGAGATCATGCAGTGTTATTTCCAACGAGCAAAATGACATTGGTCATTGAGCGTCTTTTTGTATTATGTTCATCGTACTTGAATACGGGAATCTCCGGACCAGTACCCGTAGTCTTGAGCTAGCCACTTAACACACTTGACGCAGAGTCTCAGCCCAACGGCGTACCAGCTGCGTCGCCTACTTCTCGCAGATAATTGATGTGCAAAAATATTCCAGTATTTTCGCATTCAGAAGACTCTTTTCTCTCTCCTGGTCCGCATTAAGAGGCAATCCTCATTCCTTCATTATATTCGTTTTAAGGTTGGTTTCCGGGTTTGCATTTTCTTAATAAGTGAGCGCTAATCTGGTTTGGTAATAAGCTGTTGGCCAAATATTTGAGCTTTTGCATTGGCTGAGGGAAATTGGTGATGGGCCAGTAAAGTCAGCGAATTTCCGGCTGGGTTAAAAGTGAACATAAGGCCGTGCGATGACTTAGCTTTTGCCAGACATCACACTTTGACACATTAAGCGACCCGAATCGGCCATGGTCGTTACTGTGTCACTGCAGAAGCACTGAGATCCATTAAGGTGTTGATATTCTGCCGTGGAATGACGCCGCTGGAGCCATGTGTGCTGATGTACGGGTGGACCGTTGACAATTGCCCTTAGGTGTCATAATCATGGCATAAACTTAAACGACATATCACGGGTAAGTGCTCGTACTGAGCGATAATAGAACGCCGTCGAGGACTCGCCCGGCCTTATTTGATGCTACTATATTATCGCACCTACAAATTGTCTGAGGCAATTTATGGTCGGTTTATTGCAATGCGCCCGTTGACTGTTTTTTTCTGTTGTGGGCCGATCAGATTGCGCACTTTGTGTGTTTTATTACCGATAATATAGGCGGTGATTGAAAGCAACAGGCGACCCATGAAGAATCTGTCGTTGACGGTCGATTAATGCACTCCGGGAAAAATTATTTACCGACCACTGAATCTTTACTGATCATTGAGTGGTCATGCCTCGTAGCTTCCTCACTAAGTGCTTCCTCTGCATCATGGACATCTGCCTGGTGCATTTATGAAACACGGATAAAGCACACAAAACATCTAAACTATCTATGCGCACCAATGCATCATATCAGCGCATCAGTGGTAACGGGAATCCAGCAGACGCGCATGGGCGTATGTGATCGAGCAAGGCCATCCTCGCTACGTCAGCCCCGGTTTGTAGGGCGACATTCTGGCCTCTCGCGCGCTGGGAGCTGAATGTCTGCCGCACCAATACGGTACTGTCACCGCACCAACCCCAGCCAAACTCTCATGCACTGGCTTGTTCCGCGCAAGGCCTGACCTGACGTCGTCGTTGACACCGGATCGACATTACCCACATATTTGTAAATAATGACACTTATGCAAAACATCTCATGCAAATTAAAAAGCAACATCCTTGCAGGACGTAACTAGCTCTGTAACCGGTCCAGACTGTAAGCCAACAGAGTCGTATTGGCAGTGACATCTTTTGTTAGTCGCTGAAAACCACACATTTGATGTCGCAGCCTGCGAAAACGGTTTGGATGAATAACGGCCCGCCGCGAGCTTCAGTATCATCGCATTAATTTACGCCTCTTGTATATGTTGAACTAACGTCTGCAGAAAGGCCTGAGAAATGTGGTCATCTGCCTTACTTTCAGCTAAGGACGTGACTAACCGGCTCATGACCATCAAGCTCTCGAATTATAATCGGAGTCCATCACAGGCAACTTGTTTATATAAGTCCAATACTGTAGAATGAACGCTAAATTCTTCTTAAGTATGGGGTGACTATCTCCGTTCCCTTTCTTCGCCGCCTTTGATAGGAAATAAATCGGGTCTCAATTTCACTTTCGTAATTAATACAAAAGTATCACTCCAGACGTTATCATTTGACGGCTGAGGCTTCACCACTTTTAAAACTCAAAAGCTCAGACTGCATTCTTAGCAACTGTCCTTTGTAAACAGTGTCATTTGTTCTGTTCAGACATGCAACTAAAAAACATGATCAGAAATAACGAAGAAATCAAAACCCATAACATTGCGTGGAAGGCCGCAGCAGCGTTTAGCTTAGCGAACCATCTTTGTCTTTTAACCGCGATATACATGACTGAGCTTCATCTTATAAACAAGGTGATGGCTAAAATGTCTTATAACAGGCTTTAAAAACTTAAACCCTCACGTTGTATGCAAATATATGTCGAAAAACGTTACCAAAACGCTTTGTTCAGTCAGGCTACATCAAACTCTAATTCAATGCATTGGATACAAATTTTGGGACGCACGAATGCCATTTTTCGGATTTCCTTCTTCAAGAACACAAAATTATTGGTAAAAGAAAAGATTGGGCTGACCTTGAGGACACACACACACACACAAACACACACACACACACACACACACACACACACACACACACACACACACACACACACACACATATACACATACACACACACACGCACGCACGCACGCACGCACGCACGCACACATACACACTTATATGCCCCAATTGCCTTGAGCCAACAAGCTATCAAGATACCCCCTGCAGGACCTCTGTACTGAGGAGTACTGCTGCTAATACGCCGGAATCAAATCAGTCCCACCCCTGCTCGGAGGCCTGAGTCCCACTCGTCGGGGTCACGAAACAATAAATAACATAATAACCAATAATAGCCTAACCTAATGAATAATAATAACCGCATCCTGTGTGCCATAGCAGCGCCTGTCCGGACAGGCGCTGCTATGGTAGGAGTGTGCGGTTTATATCCCTGTGTGAAACGGGGACAAGTGGGTATACGCCGCCTCCCATTGCAGCCCAGTAGCTGCGGGCTCAGCTGTTTCCATCAGTCTCCGGAATGGGAAAAGTTTGTATTTCTTTGGAGGCACTCTGTTCGTGCCCTTCCTCTTCCGCAGTTGAAGTACAATTTCCATTAATTTGGCTGCGTTGTGGTCCCCAGACTGCATGAGCGTCTCGTTCAAGAGAACATAAAACATGTGTGCATGTGTGTGTGTTTATGAGGCAGGTGAAAGGGGGCTGGAGGAGGGACACGCCTCTTCTTCGAGTCACTTATTCCACGGATTACCCCAACGCTATTGTCGAGCTTCATCAAAAGTGGCGCAACGCAAATGTCATCAGACCCATTATTATCAAGCTTCTGATTCAGTTCTCTAGATGGCCGCTCCTCTGGAGGGATGTGCCGCAGAGCCAGACCGCCATCGATTACCTCGCCCACTGACTTGTGCCACTGGAAGCAGACAGGCAGAAACGGACCACTCACCAAAGGCATTTGCCGCCTCACTTTAGATCCGCCTCCGAGTGGAATTTAATGCGTTCAGGCCAAAAAACCGCGATGGAACCGTTCAGCCAACAGAAATAGGGGCTCATGTGGAAACATTGTAGAAGGCTTATATGCGCTGCGAGTCCACCGACTCGCCTATACGTCAATATGTCTGCTTGTCATCGCTGGGGTTGTGTGGGGGTCTCACTTTGCATATTTTCGGGTGTGTTGAGCCCCTACCCCTTCAATGCTGACTTGAATGCTCTCAATGGTTTTCTGAACCCCGTGCATATGAGCGAAAAAGGGAATATTGGAATAACGAAATACAGCAAGCGCCTGAGCTGCTGGCACACTAGGTACCTAAGCGCATCACTAGTCAATAGTCATCATCATGATCTATATGAGCACTACACCATCACACTGGCAACAAGTAGGAAATCATCCCTTACATATTAAAGCAATTTTGGGGAACTGACTAAATATTTTGTTTTATTTTGGCATCATGAAAATTATCGAAGTGGCTACGTCCGGGGCAAAATCAGGATTTGGGGGTGAGTTACGTGACCTCAGTAGCCCGATTCCGGAAAGTGATACTCCAGATCACATGCCATGCAGACTCGCCAAGGTAGTCCTTTTACATATCATATTTTAGATGTAAATGTCCTGCCTCTTCACTCTATTAGCCGAGCAGAGAGTCGTGCTGAAATTCAGTTTTGTGCCGCCTGGTATTCGTCTCATATTGATGGCTTGCCAATGGCAGAGGACAGATAATTCGGAGATTTGGTGTGTGGAGTCCCTGACATGAAAAGAAACGGTTTTACCCGCATATGATTAGCAGTGTGATATACCCTTAAGATGACAGCACAATTATATTTTCACATCTGGGGCTTCCCAATGCAATTAAGCTCTGTAAAAATTTAATTAGGAAATCATAAATAAGGTTTGCAAGTAGATCAAAGCAGAGGAACTATTGTAAAAGATTGCACGGCACGCAAATATTGCAGAGCGATTTATGAATTTGGTCATTACGATGCACCCACTCCTATCAACCAATCTTAAATCTCATTCAACCACCAATTGCGTCCTTTTCACAAATTCAAAACTCAATCAACTGCTATCTGTCGTCACGAAATTTGTGGGAAAATCCGTTTATATCGGATTCAGGCGCGTGCGAGGCGGAAGTCGACAGATCGACCGTATATGTTGTGAAGGCGAACTTTTGATGGACATATATGCTTGATGAATAACTGTTTGGGACTATCGCCCTCATCTGGTATGTTAGTTTGCATACTTAAGTTGACGTATGTGCTGTCCGGTGCTGTCCGGTTGTACACTATTTGGTGTATGCTTGTCCGGTGTTGTACGGTTATGTGTTGTCTGGTATATGATGTCCGGTGTGTCGGGTTGCATGCTGTCCGGTGTTGTACCGTTGCATGGTGTCTGGCATATGCTGTCGGGTATTGTCTAGTACATGCAGTCCAGTGCTTTCTGGTATATGATGTCTGGTGTTTTCTGGTATATGACGTCCCGTCTTGTCCGGTGGTATGCTGTCTGATATATTATGTCCGGTATTGTCCGGTTATATGTTGGCTGTGATATCCGGTGTTGTCCGGTTATATGTTGTCTGAGATATGATGGCATATGATATCCGGTGTTATCCGGTTGTACGCTGTCTGGCGGCGTGCTGTCAAGCGTTGTCTATTACATGCTGTCCGGAGTTGTCCGGTTGTATGCTGTATGACATATGGTGTCCGGTGTTGTCCGGTTATGTTCCGTCTGGTATATTCTGTCCGGTGTTGTCCGATTGTGTGCTGTCTGGTATATTTTGTCCGGTGTTGTCCGGTTGTACGCTGTCCGGTACATTCTGTCGGTTTTGGATGTTTCAGTGTTCTTAGTTGTGACCGGGCTTTATGACGTCGAAAATAGATACAGCTGATTTGCCAACGTCGTGCTTCTCTAGATGTCGGTGCGCGTCTGAATGTTGTTGGCGTTTGCTGTTGCCAGTCGTTCATATCAGGCTATTTTGGGTGTGGGAGGGGAATGTCCCAAATGCCATGTCCATGTCATGTATTTACTACGAACCGTTCCGTGTGTATGGCTTAATGTTTGATTCGAGTCAATGGTTAGTCAAGAACCTGAGGAAGTCCCCCGAAGCCAAACAAAACTCTCCTTTTTATATGGTCAAGTTAAGATATGAGCGCGACGCACGGTTCCGGTAGGTCATAACGGCCGCGGTAGGTGGTTCCGGACGAGGCCGCACGATATGAAAACGCCTTACGCGACACAGACAGCTGGAAGGCGAGCAGCTCCAGAAGCGCCGGCCTCCGCCGATGCGCTCACTGACAGCGGTCCGACGAGCGAACAGAGCCGGACCGCCATCAGGGCACGGGGGTCATTTAGAGCCCTAAAGACGGCCCGATGCGCTCGCGACGATCAACAAAGGTCACCCATGCCGCACCAGCCCAGCGACACTGCAAACGGTGAAATGTGGCCTTGACCGTGCGCCCCTGAGGCGATCCTGGCCACGGAATTCACGACTTTTTACACTCAGCCAAGACAGCAGGCGGCAACCCCGCCCAAGGCTGAGAGGCAGTACGGGATATGGGGTAAACATGGGCCTGGGTGAAGAGTTGGGGGTTCAGGAGGGGGAGGATAACGAATTGCATGCAGATAAAACAGTGCGGAATTGCACCTTTTTATCACTTTGGATATATGCTTCCCCTAGGACAGGGTGCGGTCGATGGATCACGCCCAGCATCTTCAAGGGCGACGAGGCAGTTAACATGCGCCCAGGTGGCCGGTTGGATACCTTTCGTTCGGGTGGGGTTAATTTGACCCCGCTGAGATCTCCAGAACTAAGAGAGCTAGAAAAACCAAATCTACAGGATGTGTTGACTTGTACCTGAACTCACTCAAATTAAAGTTTGAGGCTCCTAGATTGCGACCTTAGGGTCAAATAAGGTCAAACAAGGTCAATATCTAGGCTGGTCTCTAAAGTGTCCCCGGAACCTAGATACCTGTTTTAAGCAAAAGGTCAAACAATCATTTAAAGTCAGTGACCTTATTTGACCTTCCAAAAATCATGGTGACTTACATCATACAAGATTGCTTTGAGTTTTGCATTTGAAAAAGCGACAACGATTTTGCTAGGCAGTGCGTTCCTAAAAACAAAATGTTTCCCTGGGTTATTTTAAGTCAGTAACCTGTTCTGACTAGTAAGCAGTGCATGGAATATATATAATACGGTTTCTATTCTCCAAAAACTCTGAATGAGTACCAGAAACTACCCCATACAGCGAGTCCTAGGGTACTAAAACAAATCGACTTGACCTTGGTCTTGCCTTCAAAACCGACCTTAGATCAATGGAATTTATTCATTCAATGGCTGTGAGGCCTAAGAAAGTATCACAGATATGTATAGTCTCGTTTAACACTTCGTTATTGCATAAGCTTGAACGATTCCCTAAAAATCGACTTCGCAGAATTAATGGCCTGACTGACGTGCCATAGGTCGGTGAACTGACAAGGTCCATTCAAATTTTTGATCAAACGATCTGCTGTTTAATTTTCCAAAGCTACGCAAAATTTGACGCTGCTGCGCCGCGCCGTTCAGAAACCATTCTGGAGAAGCCTTTGAGGGGTCAATTTGACCCCCACCCGAGCGCGTGTTAAATATTAAGTCGGAGATGTTAAGATGAAAGGATGAGGTTTTTTGATGGCCTGGAGTGTGCCAAGTAGAAGAAGGGTGTTCCTGATGAATTTCATCTTCAGGGAGTTGGCAGCCAAGTAGGATAAGAGGGTGAGGATGGTTTCCTGCTGTTGGGATTTTAGGGTGAACAGGTGGTCGGAGTGGGTAGACTGGCGTTAAGGGGTTGAGTTTGAGACTAAGACTGAGACTGAGTTTGAGGACTGGTGGCATCGTCAGCGTAAACACCCAGACGCCCGTGACGGAGGTAGGCTGGGAAGTCGTTCGAGAAGACGCTGAAGAGGATTGGGCTCGACAGAGACCCCTGAGGGACACCGAAGGGCAAGGGAAGAGAAAGTGAGAAAGTGAACCACCTCTCACCACCTGCCGCCGTCCATCAAGTTTGAAACTATCGTGGATCGATGCCGTGCCGCTGCATCCTGGCCAGGAGGATACCGTGGTCAACGTTGTCAAGAACTCGACTTAGGTCCATGGAGATGAAAGTGACAACATGTTCATCATCGATCCGACGCGTCATCACCTCCACAGCATGGACCCCCGGGGTCCTCCGTCGAGTGGCACGGCCAACGCATATTGTGAAGGGGCTAAGGGACAGCGGACGTCGAGATGAGGCGACAGCTTCTGGCAGTCAACCTTTTGGTATATTTTCAACAACACAGATAAAGCTGACATAGGACTAAAATTGCTGGCAGCGTCACGTGCACCAGGTTTTATGACGGAGAAAACCTGAAGCCTTCTTCCATGCACAGGAAAAAAACGCGAGTGATGATAGAGGTATTGCGCTGATGAAGCAGGTGAGGCTTATGAAAGTGAAACATTTTTTGTAGCGCAAGCAGCGGTACACCATCAGTTCCATCACCTCTAGATGAAGACAAGTTACTTATACCCGTCGAAAGCTCGGGCAAGGTCACAAGGTGTAAAGGTAGCCTGGCTGTGGTTACGCACGGTAGTATTGCGAGGGAGAGGCGGGACGCCATGGCTGCCCGCTACCAGCTCGACCGTGACTTTTGGACCAAGCGCGTTTTCTGCGCTATCTGCGCGTCCCAACAGAATATGCGCCAAGGGCGAATACATAATTAAAAGTAAAAAAACAAAATAAAAAATGAAATTAAAAAAAACAATAATACAGAACAGGATTCAAATGTATAATGTAAGAGGAACTTGAATGGAATGTCGGGCCACATCAAGTCATATTAAAGTCACCGAGACAAAAAAAAGAACAGACAAAACGCATCTCCCGATTGATTGCGCACATCGATGGCAACAGCCGCTCTTAGTCGGCCATATGCCCTGTCAAGGCCGTCTTAAGTCGTCTGAGGTGGAGGACGATACATAGCGCCCACGGTGGCCAGGAATTGCCACCGCCACTCCGCGCCACTCACAGCGGCTCGCATGCTGCACTGGCGCTGAAGGGGGTGGTAACACGCTGCAATGGGAAGTGTTCCCGACACGAGATTACAACATCACCAGCGCGGCTCGCGGCCGCAGGGCGACCCCGGCGGCACCGGGTCTGCCGGTCCCTGCACACCAACCTGCAGCCGGGAAACACCAGGATCCTGTCTGCGACTGTGTCGACCAGCCACGCGTCGATAATGCACGTGACGTCCACGTCATGGCTGCACACGGTCCGAAGACCACAGCTTGTTTCGGGGACTACCGACCGGACGTTTGCGTGGGCGACCGTCAGCGTGCCCGCTGGCCCGGCAACTGGTGCGGGAGGTGCGTGCTGACTGCAAGGTCTGCCCGATGGCCAGGCGAGCCGGCACCGGGAGCGTCCGGGGCCGAGGCGTGACACAGAGCGGCGACACCCGAGAGGTCGGCAATGGCCCGCGGGCGGCGGGAAACGGGCGACAGTCGGTGCCCCTTTCCGTTCGGGAGCGCCGCAGCCGTCGTCGCCGTCCGGCCCGACAACCGCTTGGTCTCCCATGACGTGTGGGCTGCACAGCTCCACCGCGGCGCCGGCACGACACGGCCACCGGCGGCACAGCCGTCCCAGCTGACCACGGCCTGAATCCGCCTATGGACTGCCACGCGGGCCGCAGCAGTGACCTCGCATCACGGCTCGGTGCCAGGTCAAGGCCGAGTGTTTGCAGTGTGATTCGGTAGAGCGCAGCGGCGTAGCCGGATCTGTGTGCTGACTGGCTCCACACATCCTCACATCTTTTCCAGGATCGGTAGAACGGTGGAGCGGGCGGCCAGGCCTCGCCCATCCCATGGACGCCGACATCTGAACAGCACCAGCAGCTGACAGTGAACTCACTCCAACAGAGCTATCATGCTGTCAGTTTCTGAAGGTGAGTGTCAAATCCAATGCAACGCACGACGAACCTCGGCTCCGCACACTTTTATCGCTGTCCGAACCCGCGGGATGCCATGGGAGAACGCGAAAGAGCAGGAGCGCCACTGAGCGGCGGCCGCCACAGTCAAGCGCACAGGCTAGGCTCCAAATGTGAAACCAGCCCTCACCAGACGTCCCTCGGGTCTAACGGGATGACGCCCATTGACCTGATGAGGTCATGTTATAGCATCGACAGATGAGGATGTCTGACACCCCAATACCCATAGTGACTTTCGAACAGACATGGGCAGAGCATAGATAAAACCAGTGTGTGTTGTTAGTTGTCTGATGTATCCAAACACATTCGTTGTGAATAGCTAGCCTTCCATCTTGCGATGCGGACCTTAAATGGGCCATGTCGTAGATAAGACAAAATGTTCCTTTGGGTAAATTTCCTAACTACGAAAAAAGCTTCTTTTTGCATAAAAAACTTCTGTGACCATCGTATTGAAGGTCTAGGGTAAAGGCCACGTTTGATGTAAACCAGGTGAGACCCGAAAAGGATGGTCATGTTGAGCCCAATGCCATTTATAGCATCGTAACATGGGTGGCTATCATATGCTAGGGGAGATGTTCGACTATAAGGAAAGGTGATCTTTCACACGCCACATCCAAATTATTACTGGTAAACTTAACTGCAAAATGTCAAGTCGTATTCATCCAATAATAGTATAAAAATAACTGTTTATATAGAACTCCAGCAGATACGTGAGGCCAGCGGCCCAGATTGCCAGCAGAAGTCAAAAGTGACCACAAAGAAAACAGCTAGGTTTGCCGACGACATCGGCTCTTTCCCTTTGATCCCGCACTGCTCAGTGTTGCAACTGCTGACACTGGGACCACGCATCATGCAATCTTGTATACATTTCAGTGGAAGTGATAAGCTCCTTACATGAAATGTCACTCTTTGACACGGATACAAGAACCTTCGTATTTAAAACAAAGCAAGGGATGTGGTGCGAACATTTTGTCTCATTTGCAAAATGGAAGATTTGAACATGCAACAGTGTATTCGCATTGCTTAGACGACGAGAAACATGCTCGTTTTGATTTCGATACCCTATCGGCTCAGTTCAGCAGTTGGCATATGGGGGCATACCATTTATC
>NW_023596227.1:0-97577 GCF_011947565.3 Pollicipes pollicipes | reverse complement strand
GGCATTTGAATTATTCTCGCTACCCATATGTGTCACTTCCTCCTGCAGGAACTGACGTCAATGACTTACGCTCGAGACTGTTTAGAGGCCCGTTGACGTCGTTTTTCCTTTCATTGCAAACGTGGTTTGACCATCCCCTTTCTCAACGCCAATAATCGGCGGGGAAGATGATAGAGCCTGCCCTCTCAATGGCGTCCACTAAATCGACTGTTATGGAAACCAAGCCGGCGCGAGTATTCCTACCACGGTGCTGTCTAAATCCTGCTGACCGATGAAACCCAGCAATGTGCAGTTTCATTACCGATACGCTTTTCGGTACATTTTCGTCGTCATTGGCATGCATCGGTGATAACTTGACCAAGAAAATATCTCACCATCCATATTTTTTATGACGGTTGTATCTCACACCCTGTCATGCGCCAGTTAAAAAGGCATACAGGATGTGTAAGAATTAGTATTGGAAACAATTGGTTTAAGAACCCAATGCTGGAATAAGTGATTTTCAAGAGCTAACCCTCCAGACAAGCACTCTTTAAACTCCCCCCCCCCCCCCATGAGGGGATAAATGGTATGCCCCCATATGCCAACTGCTGAACTGAGCCGATAGGGTATCGAAATCAAAACGAGCATGTTTCTCGTCGTCTAAGCAATGCGAATACACTGTTGCATGTTCAAATCTTCCATTTTGCAAATGAGACAAAATGTTCGCACCACATCCCTTGCTTTGTTTTAAATACGAAGGTTCTTGTATCCGTGTCAAAGAGTGACATTTCATGTAAGGAGCTTATCACTTCCACTGAAATGTATACAAGATTGCATGATGCGTGGTCCCAGTGTCAGCAGTTGCAACACTGAGCAGTGCGGGATCAAAGGGAAAGAGCCGATGTCGTCGGCAAACCTAGCTGTTTTCTTTGTGGTCACTTTTGACTTCTGCTGGCAATCTGGGCCGCTGGCCTCACGTATCTGCTGGAGTTCTATATAAACAGTTATTTTTATACTATTATTGGATGAATACGACTTGACATTTTGCAGTTAAGTTTACCAGTAATAATTTGGATGTGGCGTGTGAAAGATCACCTTTCCTTATAGTCGAACATCTCCCCTAGCATATGATAGCCACCCATGTTACGATGCTATAAATGGCATTGGGCTCAACATGACCATCCTTTTCGGGTCTCACCTGGTTTACATCAAACGTGGCCTTTACCCTAGACCTTCAATACGATGGTCACAGAAGTTTTTTATGCAAAAAGAAGCTTTTTTCGTAGTTAGGAAATTTACCCAAAGGAACATTTTGTCTTATCTACGACATGGCCCATTTAAGGTCCGCATCGCAAGATGGAAGGCTAGCTATTCACAACGAATGTGTTTGGATACATCAGACAACTAACAACACACACTGGTTTTATCTATGCTCTGCCCATGTCTGTTCGAAAGTCACTATGGGTATTGGGGTGTCAGACATCCTCATCTGTCGATGCTATAACATGACCTCATCAGGTCAATGGGCGTCATCCCGTTAGACCCGAGGGACGTCTGGTGAGGGCTGGTTTCACATTTGGAGCCTAGCCTGTGCGCTTGACTGTGGCGGCCGCCGCTCAGTGGCGCTCCTGCTCTTTCGCGTTCTCCCATGGCATCCCGCGGGTTCGGACAGCGATAAAAGTGTGCGGAGCCGAGGTTCGTCGTGCGTTGCATTGGATTTGACACTCACCTTCAGAAACTGACAGCATGATAGCTCTGTTGGAGTGAGTTCACTGTCAGCTGCTGGTGCTGTTCAGATGTCGGCGTCCATGGGATGGGCGAGGCCTGGCCGCCCGCTCCACCGTTCTACCGATCCTGGAAAAGATGTGAGGATGTGTGGAGCCAGTCAGCACACAGATCCGGCTACGCCGCTGCGCTCTACCGAATCACACTGCAAACACTCGGCCTTGACCTGGCACCGAGCCGTGATGCGAGGTCACTGCTGCGGCCCGCGTGGCAGTCCATAGGCGGATTCAGGCCGTGGTCAGCTGGGACGGCTGTGCCGCCGGTGGCCGTGTCGTGCCGGCGCCGCGGTGGAGCTGTGCAGCCCACACGTCATGGGAGACCAAGCGGTTGTCGGGCCGGACGGCGACGACGGCTGCGGCGCTCCCGAACGGAAAGGGGCACCGACTGTCGCCCGTTTCCCGCCGCCCGCGGGCCATTGCCGACCTCTCGGGTGTCGCCGCTCTGTGTCACGCCTCGGCCCCGGACGCTCCCGGTGCCGGCTCGCCTGGCCATCGGGCAGACCTTGCAGTCAGCACGCACCTCCCGCACCAGTTGCCGGGCCAGCGGGCACGCTGACGGTCGCCCACGCAAACGTCCGGTCGGTAGTCCCCGAAACAAGCTGTGGTCTTCGGACCGTGTGCAGCCATGACGTGGACGTCACGTGCATTATCGACGCGTGGCTGGTCGACACAGTCGCAGACAGGATCCTGGTGTTTCCCGGCTGCAGGTTGGTGTGCAGGGACCGGCAGACCCGGTGCCGCCGGGGTCGCCCTGCGGCCGCGAGCCGCGCTGGTGATGTTGTAATCTCGTGTCGGGAACACTTCCATTGCAGCGTGTTACCACCCTTCAGCGCCAGTGCAGCATGCGAGCCGCTGTGAGTGGCGCGGAGTGGCGGTGGCAATTCCTGGCCACCGTGGGCGCTATGTATCGTCCTCCACCTCAGACGACTTTAGACGGCCTTGACAGGGCATATGGCCGACTAAGAGCGGCTGTTGCCATCGATGTGCGCAATCAATCGGGAGATGCGTTTTTCTGTTTGTTTTTTTTTTTGTCTCGGTGACTTTAATATTGACTTGATGTGGCCCGACATTCCATTCAAGTTCCTCTTACATTTATACATTTGAATCCTGTTCTGTATTATTTGTTTTTTTATTTCATTTTTATTTTTGTTTTTTTACTTTTAATTTATGTATTCGCCCTTGGCGCATATTCTGTTGGGACGCGCAGAATAGCGCAGAAACGCGCTTTGGTCCAAAAGTCACGGTCGAGCTGGTAGCGGGCAGCCATGGCGTCCCGCCTCTCCCTCGCAATACTACCGTGCGTAACCACAGCCAGGCTACCTTTACACCTTGTGACCTTGCCCGAGCTTTCGACGGGTATAAGTAACTTGTCTTCATCTAGAGGTGATGGAACTGATGGTGTACCGCTGCTTGCGCTACAAAAAAATTGTTTCACTTTCATAAGACCTCACCTGCTTCATCAGCGCAATACCTCTATCATCACTCGCGTTTTTTCCTGTGCATGGAAGAAGGCTTCAGTTCTTCTCCGTCATAAACCTGGTGCACGTGACGCTGCCAGCAATTTTAGTCCTATGTCAGCTTTATCTGTGTTGTTGAAAATATACCAAAAGGTTGACTGCCAGAAGCTGTCGCCTCATCTCGACGTCCGCTGTCCCTTAGCCCCTTCACAATATGCGTTGGCCGTGCCACTCGACGGAGGACCCCGGGGTCCATGCTGTGGAGGTGATGACGCGTCGGATCGATGATGAACATGTTGTCACTTTCATCTCCATGGACCTAAGTCGAGTTCTTGACAACGTTGACCACGGTATCCTCCTGGCCAGGATGCAGCGGCACGGCATCGATCCACGATAGTTTCAAACTTGATGGACGGCGGCAGGTGGTGAGAGGTGGTTCACTTTCTCACTTTCTCTTCCCTTGCCCTTCGGTGTCCCTCAGGGGTCTCTGTCGAGCCCAATCCTCTTCAGCGTCTTCTCGAACGACTTCCCAGCCTACCTCCGTCACGGGCGTCTGGGTGTTTACGCTGACGATGCCACCAGTCCTCAAACTCAGTCTCAGTCTTAGTCTCAAACTCAACCCCTTAACGCCAGTCTACCCACTCCGACCACCTGTTCACCCTAAAATCCCAACAGCAGGAAACCATCCTCACCCTCTTATCCTACTTGGCTGCCAACTCCCTGAAGATGAAATTCATCAGGAACACCCTTCTTCTACTTGGCACACTCCAGGCCATCAAAAAACCTCATCCTTTCATCTTAACATCTCCGACTTAATATTTAACACGCGCTCGGGTGGGGGTCAAATTGACCCCTCAAAGGCTTCTCCAGAATGGTTTCTGAACGGCGCGGCGCAGCAGCGTCAAATTTTGCGTAGCTTTGGAAAATTAAACAGCAGATCGTTTGATCAAAAATTTGAATGGACCTTGTCAGTTCACCGACCTATGGCACGTCAGTCAGGCCATTAATTCTGCGAAGTCGATTTTTAGGGAATCGTTCAAGCTTATGCAATAACGAAGTGTTAAACGAGACTATACATATCTGTGATACTTTCTTAGGCCTCACAGCCATTGAATGAATAAATTCCATTGATCTAAGGTCGGTTTTGAAGGCAAGACCAAGGTCAAGTCGATTTGTTTTAGTACCCTAGGACTCGCTGTATGGGGTAGTTTCTGGTACTCATTTAGAGTTTTTGGAGAATAGAAACCGTATTATATATATTCCATGCACTGCTTACTAGTCAGAACAGGTTACTGACTTAAAATAACCCAGGGAAACATTTTGTTTTTAGGAACGCACTGCCTAGCAAAATCGTTGTCGCTTTTTCAAATGCAAAACTCAAAGCAATCTTGTATGATGTAAGTCACCATGATTTT
The DNA here is from genome assembly GCF_011947565.3 of Pollicipes pollicipes. Lineage (NCBI taxonomy): Eukaryota > Metazoa > Arthropoda > Thecostraca > Pollicipedomorpha > Pollicipedidae > Pollicipes > Pollicipes pollicipes. Next base: position 92,939 of record NW_023596227.1, on the reverse strand, counting down.
TGGAAGGTCAAATAAGGTCACTGACTTTAAATGATTGTTTGACCTTTTGCTTAAAACAGGTATCTAGGTTCCGGGGACACTTTAGAGACCAGCCTAGATATTGACCTTGTTTGACCTTATTTGACCCTAAGGTCGCAATCTAGGAGCCTCAAACTTTAATTTGAGTGAGTTCAGGTACAAGTCAACACATCCTGTAGATTTGGTTTTTCTAGCTCTCTTAGTTCTGGAGATCTCAGCGGGGTCAAATTAACCCCACCCGAACGAAAGGTATCCAACCGGCCACCTGGGCGCATGTTAACTGCCTCGTCGCCCTTGAAGATGCTGGGCGTGATCCATCGACCGCACCCTGTCCTAGGGGAAGCATATATCCAAAGTGATAAAAAGGTGCAATTCCGCACTGTTTTATCTGCATGCAATTCGTTATCCTCCCCCTCCTGAAGCCCCCAACTCTTCACCCAGGCCCATGTTTACCCCATATCCCGTACTGCCTCTCAGCCTTGGGCGGGGTTGCCGCCTGCTGTCTTGGCTGAGTGTAAAAAGTCGTGAATTCCGTGGCCAGGATCGCCTCAGGGGCGCACGGTCAAGGCCACATTTCACCGTTTGCAGTGTCGCTGGGCTGGTGCGGCATGGGTGACCTTGTTAATCGTCGCGAGCGCATCGGCGTCTTTAGGGCTCTAAATGACCCCCGTGCCCTGATGGCGGTCCGGCTCTGTTCGCTCGTCGGACCGCTGCCAGTGAGCGCATCGGCGGAGGCCGGCGCTCTGGAGCTGCTCGCCTTCCAGCTGTCTGTGTCGCGTAAGGCGTTTTCATATCGTGCGGCCTCGTCCCGGAACCACCTACCGCCGGCCGTTATGACCTACCGGAACCGTGCGTCGCGCTCATATCTTAACTTGACCAATATAAAAAGAGAGTTTTGTTTGGCTTCGGGGGACTTCCTCAGGTTCTTGACAACCATTGACTCGAATCAAACATTAAGCCATACACACGGAACGGTTCGTAGTAAATACATGACATGACATGGCATTTGGGACCATTCCCCTCCCCCACCCAAAATAGCCTGATATGAACGACTGGCAACAGCAAACGCCAACAACATTCAGACGCGCACCGACATCTAGAGAAGCACGACGTTGGCAAATCAGCTGTATCTATTTTCGACGTCATAAAGCCCGGTCACAACTAAGAACACTGAAACATCCAAACCGACAGAATGTACCGGACAGCGTACAACCGGACAACACCGGACAAAATATACCAGACAGCACACAATCGGACAACACCGGACAGAATATACCAGACGGAACATAACCGGACAACACCGGACACCATATGTCATACAGCATACAACCGGACAACTCCGGACAGCATGTAATAGACAACGCTTGACAGCACGCGCCAGACAGCGTACAACCGGACAACACCGGATATCATATGCCATCATATCTCAGACAACATATAACCGGACAACACCGGATATCACAGCCAACATATAACCGGACAATACCGGACATAATATATCAGACAGCATACAACCGGACAAGACGGGACGTCATATACCAGAAAACACCAGACATCATATACCAGAAAGCACTGGACTGCATGTACTAGACAATACCCGACAGCATATGCCAGACACCATGCAACGGTACAACACCGGACAGCATGCAACCCGACACACCGGACATCATATACCAGACAACACATAACCGTACAACACCGGACAGCATACACCAAATAGTGTACAACCGGACAGCACCGGACAGCACATACGTCAACTTAAGTATGCAAACTAACATACCAGATGAGGGCGATAGTCCAAACAGTTATTCCATCAAGCATATATGTCCATCAAAAGTCGCCTTCACAACATATACGGTCGATCTGTCGACTTCCGCCTCGCACGCGCCTGAATCCGATATAAACGGATTTTCCCACAAATTTCGTGACGACAGATAGCAGTTGATTGAGTTTTGAATTTGTGAAAAGGACGCATTGGTGGTTGAATGAGATTTAAGATTGGTTGATAGGAGTGGGTGCATCGTAATGACCAAATTCATAAATCGTTCTGCAATATTTGCGTGCCGTGCAATCTTTTACAATAGTTCCTCTGCTTTGATCTACTTGCAAACCTTATTTATGATTTCCTAATTAAATTTTTACAGAGCTTAATTGCATTGGGAAGCCCCAGATGTGAAAATATAATTGTGCTGTCATCTTAAGGGTATATCACACTGCTAATCATATGAGGGTAAACACGTTTCTTTTCATGTCAGGGACTCCACACACCAAATCTCCGAATTATCTGTCCTCTGCACATTGCAAGCCATCAATATGAGACGAATACCAGGCGGCACAAAACTGAATTTCAGCACGACTCTCTGCTCGGCTAATAGAGTGAAGAGGCAGGACATTTACATCTAAAATATGATATGTAAAAGGACTACCTTGGTGAGTCTGCATGGCATGTGATCTGGAGTATCACTTTCCGGAATCGGGCTACTGAGGTCACGTAACTCACCCCAAATCCTGATTTTGCCCCGGACGTTAGCCACTTCGATAATTTTCATGATGCCAAAATAAAACAAAATATTTAGTCAGTTCCCCAAAATTGCTTTAATATGTAAGGGATGATTTCCCACTTGCTGCCAGCGTGATGGTGTAGTGCTCATATAGATCATGATGATGATATTGATAGTGATGCGCTTAGGTACCTAGTGTGCCAGCAGCTCAGGCGCTTGCTGTATTTCGTTATTCCAATATTCCCTTTTTCGCTCATATGCACGGGGCTCAGAAAACCATTGAGAGCATTCAAGTCAGCATTGAAGGGGTGGGGGCTCAACACACCCGAAAATATGCAAAGTGAGACCCCCACACAACCCAGCGATGACAAGCAGACATATTGACGGTATAGGCGAGTCGGTGGACTCGCAGCGCATATAAGCCTTCTACAAATGTTTCCACATGAGCCCCTATTTCTGTTGGCTGAACGGTTCCATCGCGGTTTTTGGCCTGAACGCATTAAATTCCACTCGGAGGCGGATCTAAAGTGAGGCGGCAAATGCCTTTGGTGAGTGGTCCGTTTCTGCCTGTCTGCTTCCAGTGGCACAAGTCAGTGGGCGAGGTAATCGATGGCGGTCTGGCTCTGCGGCACATCCCTCCAGAGGAGCGGCCATCTAGAGAACTGAATCAGAAGCTTGATAATAATGGGTCTGATGACATTTGCGTTGCGCCACTTTTGATGAAGCTCGACAATAGCGTTGGGGTAATCCGTGGAAATAAGTGACTCGAAGAAGAGGCGTGTCCCTCATCCAGCCCCCTTTCACCTGCTCATAAACACACACACATGCACACATGTTTTATGTTCTCTTGAACGAGACGCTCATGCAGTCTGGGGACCACAAACGCAGCCAAATTAATGGAAATTGTACTTCAACTGCGGAAGAGGAAGGGCACGAACAGAGTGCCTCCAAAGAAATACAAACTTTTCCCATTCCGGAGACTGATGGAAACAGCTGAGCCGCAGCTACTGGGCTGCAATGGGAGGCGGCGTATACCCACTTGTCCCCGTTTCACATAGGGATATAAACCGCACACTCCTACCATAGCAGCGCCTGTCCGGACAGGCGCTGCTATGGCACACAGGATGCGGTTATTATTATTCATTAGATTAGGCTATTTATTGGTTATTATGTTATTTATTGTTTCGTGACCCCGACGAGTGGGACTCAGCCTCCGAGCAGGGGTGGACTGATTTGATTCCGGCGTATTAGCAGCAGTACTCCTCAGTAACAGAGGTCCTGCAGGGGGTATCTTGATAGCTTGTTGGCTCAAGGCAATTGGGGCATATAAGTGTGTATGTGTGCGTGCGTGCGTGCGTGCGTGCGTGCGTGTGTGTGTGTATGTGTATATGTGTGTGTGTGTGTGTGTGTGTGTGTGTGTGTGTGTGTGTGTGTGTGTGTGTGTGTGTGTTTGTGTGTGTTTGTGTGTGTGTGTGTGTCCTCAAGGTCAGCCCAATCTTTTCTTTTACCAATAATTTTGTGTTCTTGAAGAAGGAAATCCGAAAAATGGCATTCGTGCGTCCCAAAATTTGTATCCAATGCATTGAATTAGAGTTTGATGTAGCCTGACTGAACAAAGCGTTTTGGTAACGTTTTCGACATATATTTGCATACAACGTGAGGGTTTAAGTTTTTAAAGCCTGTTATAAGACATTTTAGCCATCACCTTGTTTATAAGATGAAGCTCAGTCATGTATATCGCGGTTAAAAGACAAAGATGGTTCGCTAAGCTAAACGCTGCTGCGGCCTTCCACGCAATGTTATGGGTTTTGATTTCTTCGTTATTTCTGATCATGTTTTTTAGTTGCATGTCTGAACAGAACAAATGACACTGTTTACAAAGGACAGTTGCTAAGAATGCAGTCTGAGCTTTTGAGTTTTAAAAGTGGTGAAGCCTCAGCCGTCAAATGATAACGTCTGGAGTGATACTTTTGTATTAATTACGAAAGTGAAATTGAGACCCGATTTATTTCCTATCAAAGGCGGCGAAGAAAGGGAACGGAGATAGTCACCCCATACTTAAGAAGAATTTAGCGTTCATTCTACAGTATTGGACTTATATAAACAAGTTGCCTGTGATGGACTCCGATTATAATTCGAGAGCTTGATGGTCATGAGCCGGTTAGTCACGTCCTTAGCTGAAAGTAAGGCAGATGACCACATTTCTCAGGCCTTTCTGCAGACGTTAGTTCAACATATACAAGAGGCGTAAATTAATGCGATGATACTGAAGCTCGCGGCGGGCCGTTATTCATCCAAACCGTTTTCGCAGGCTGCGACATCAAATGTGTGGTTTTCAGCGACTAACAAAAGATGTCACTGCCAATACGACTCTGTTGGCTTACAGTCTGGACCGGTTACAGAGCTAGTTACGTCCTGCAAGGATGTTGCTTTTTAATTTGCATGAGATGTTTTGCATAAGTGTCATTATTTACAAATATGTGGGTAATGTCGATCCGGTGTCAACGACGACGTCAGGTCAGGCCTTGCGCGGAACAAGCCAGTGCATGAGAGTTTGGCTGGGGTTGGTGCGGTGACAGTACCGTATTGGTGCGGCAGACATTCAGCTCCCAGCGCGCGAGAGGCCAGAATGTCGCCCTACAAACCGGGGCTGACGTAGCGAGGATGGCCTTGCTCGATCACATACGCCCATGCGCGTCTGCTGGATTCCCGTTACCACTGATGCGCTGATATGATGCATTGGTGCGCATAGATAGTTTAGATGTTTTGTGTGCTTTATCCGTGTTTCATAAATGCACCAGGCAGATGTCCATGATGCAGAGGAAGCACTTAGTGAGGAAGCTACGAGGCATGACCACTCAATGATCAGTAAAGATTCAGTGGTCGGTAAATAATTTTTCCCGGAGTGCATTAATCGACCGTCAACGACAGATTCTTCATGGGTCGCCTGTTGCTTTCAATCACCGCCTATATTATCGGTAATAAAACACACAAAGTACGCAATCTGATCGGCCCACAACAGAAAAAAACAGTCAATGGGCGCATTGCAATAAACCGACCATAAATTGCCTCAGACAATTTGTAGGTGCGATAATATAGTAGCATCAAATAAGGCCGGGCGAGTCCTCGACGGCGTTCTATTATCGCTCAGTACGAGCACTTACCCGTGATATGTCGTTTAAGTTTATGCCATGATTATGACACCTAAGGGCAATTGTCAACGGTCCACCCGTACATCAGCACACATGGCTCCAGCGGCGTCATTCCACGGCAGAATATCAACACCTTAATGGATCTCAGTGCTTCTGCAGTGACACAGTAACGACCATGGCCGATTCGGGTCGCTTAATGTGTCAAAGTGTGATGTCTGGCAAAAGCTAAGTCATCGCACGGCCTTATGTTCACTTTTAACCCAGCCGGAAATTCGCTGACTTTACTGGCCCATCACCAATTTCCCTCAGCCAATGCAAAAGCTCAAATATTTGGCCAACAGCTTATTACCAAACCAGATTAGCGCTCACTTATTAAGAAAATGCAAACCCGGAAACCAACCTTAAAACGAATATAATGAAGGAATGAGGATTGCCTCTTAATGCGGACCAGGAGAGAGAAAAAGTCTTCTGAATGCGAAAATACTGGAATATTTTTGCACATCAATTATCTGCGAGAAGTAGGCGACGCAGCTGGTACGCCGTTGGGCTGAGACTGTGCGTCAAGTGTGTTAAGTGGCTAGCTCAAGACTACGGGTACTGGTCCGGAGATTCCCGTATTCAAGTACGATGAACATAATACAAAAAGACGCTCAATGACCAATGTCATTTTGCTCGTTGGAAATAACACTGCATGATCTCAGCAACTGTTTGTTGCAGACATACAGCATCGTGGTATGCTCCACAACATGCTATGCAATAGCGCCACGGATATTCTGCAGTCTTGCAGTGCTCTTTAGAGTTCCTCTGACCTAGTAGTAGGTCTGGTCTGCGGTAGGTCTGCTGTAAGTCTGTTGTACACATGTGCCTTGTGATACTTACGCTGTATCACAAGGCACATACAGAGCAGAGCGAGGCGGCACAGCCAGCTTCGGAACAGTTGTTTACCTGCACCGCTTACTATCCAGCCTGGATGGCTGAAGGTTGGCGGCGAAGAGAAGTCGACCTACGCTTCCACAGAACGCGGGCAGGGGTCAAAAACGGCGTCGATCTCCGACTGATCATACTTCTACTGCGTGCAGCTGATAGAAATCACACAGGTGAGCTTGATTTCTGACGACGAGAGAACGAGAGAGGAGAGAGACAGGGGTAAGGGGAGAGAGACTACTATCCCCTCCTCTATCTCCCCGACCCCTTTGGGCATGACGGCATAATCTCTGGTAGTGCTCGCAATATCTATAATATGAATAGTACACACCAGCGGACATTTATGTGCGTAGCTCTAAAGCAGATTACGAAAGCAAATTAGATCAGGGAACAAAAGTGCTTGCGATTTGCTTGTTTTGACGCTAAGAAAGCTCACTTTTCGAATCATCCGAGCGATTTACGCATGTAGCCGACCGCGTTTACGCACGTCTTCTACGATTTACGCGATTTACGCAGCCGAGCTCTAACCCGACATTCCATCTCTGTCTGATAACGTCACGAGAGTGCGCACATCCGTTCAGTCCCCGTTGTGGCGCCTCTGTCCTGGTCGGCACGTGGGACCGTGAGACGTGCTGGTGCAACACGTGGGACCGAAAGACGCGTTGGGACAGCACGTAGACACGCGAGACGTGCTGGGGCCGCACGTGGGACGCTGACACAGAGGATACAGGGGCGGCGTCAGTGGCAGGGACACCTACACTGACTTCTTCCCATGCCGCCTTCCGGCTACGTTGTTCCGTCGTGTGCTCCACTGGGTAGAGGCAGTTTGTCTGGGCCGTCCGAAGGAACACTACGAATTCCCTGGATGGCTGTTCCTGCGGCAAAGGGGCTACTTTACCTGCCGGTGCTGCGGGGTCGGGTCTCACCGCCTGTCGGTGTTGCGGGGTCGGGTCTCACCACCTGTCGGTGTTGCGGGGTCGGGCCTCACCACCTGTCGGTGTTGCGGGTCGGGCCTCACCACCTGTCGGTGCTGCGGGGTCGGGTCTCACCACCTGTCGGTGTTGCGGGGTCGGGCCTCACCACCTGTCGGTGCTGCGGGGTCGGGTCTCACCACCTGTCGGCGCTGCGGGGTTGGGCCTCACCACCTGTCGGTGCTGCGGGGTCGGGTCTCACCACCTGTCGGTGTTGCGGGGTCGGGTCTCACCACCTGTCGATGCTGCGGGGTCGGGCCTCACCACCTGTCGGTGCTGCGGGGTCGGGTCTCACCACCTGTCGGTGCTGCGGGGTCGGGTCTCACCACCTGTCGGTGTTGCGGGGTCGGGTCTCACCACCTGTCGGTGTTGCGGGGTCGGGTCTCACCACCTGTCGGTGTTGCGGGGTCGGGTCTCACCACCGGGCTGCAAGTGCTGTGGGGTCGGGTCTCACCCGCTGCCAGTGCTGTCGGGCCAGGTCTCACCACCTGTCGGTGGTGTGGGGTCGGGTCTCACCACCTGTCAGTGCTGTGGGGTCGGGTCTCACCACCTGTCAGTGCTGTGGGTCGGGTCTTACCACCTGTCAGTGCTGTGGGTCGGGTCTTACCACCTGCCAGCGCTGTGGGGCCAGGTCTCACCACCTGCCGGTGCTGTGAGGTCGGGTCTCACCACCTGCTGGTGGGTGGCGATGTAGGTTATTTCATCTGGCGGGAGTGGTGTCTGAGATTACTGCTGCGGCGGGAGTGTTGACTGAGTTCGCCTCAACCTCTGAGAGGAATTTCTGGCGTCGCTTTAAAGCCGGATTTGTGACAGATTGAATTGACTCCAGCTGGCAGTACCGTGCGGCGAAGGAAAATACAGTTTGCAATGATGGCTCCTGCGTCACGGCAACAGCTGCTGCAGGTGGTGATCGTGGTGCTGCCAACTCACTATTAAGGCTGGTAGATGATCTGTATTATGCTGTATCTGCAAATGATTTCTCAGTCGTTAAATTACAGAGTATCTCATTTGAAATGCCATCTTGAATTTTTTTTAATATGCACAGAACTACTTGTCCTAACCAGTTTGTATACATTACTGCAATTTTGAACATTTGAACACTTCTTATCGTCAGCTTTCACCTTCCTAGCCACACGTCGCCACGACAGGCCCCCGATCATGGACGCACTTCTCTAAATTGCGGAATGACCCATACCTGTCAGTGCCTCGCAAAAAAGGGTGTTTAGCCGCTGAGCGCGGGGACGGAGGCCTGCATCTTTAGTTCCTTACCCACAATGATAGCGTGAAAAACACCAATTTTGAAGCGCCTGCATTTGCAGCAATACTTGCCATACATTGCGTGCTTGGCCTATTGTCAGTATTCCTCCTTGCACTTTCAAATCGGCAATTCACGTGAAACACTCTGTGGCACCAAAACTGTGCCGTCGCCTCAGCTATCGGGATCAGCCATGCTCAGTCACCTCCTCTCTATCGCACGCACCCAGCAAACTTCCCAATGAGCACGCACCTCCAGCCCTCTGCCCCCCCCCCCCCCCCCCGTCGTCACTGCCCGCCAATCTGCGGCGGCACCCTGTCAGGCCGGGGAGGCCGAAGACGCCGCGCCCACCGCCGCGTCCGCACCGGAATATAAAGCGGGTCCGATCGGCACCTCGTCCGCACCCGGGCCCGGGCTGCGCCGAGCGGACCGTCGACCGGCCGCCCCGCACGGACCGACGAGCCACAAGATCGATCACAGCCACCTCACGCCACACCGGCGGCCGTGAGCGCCGAGCCGCGGCGCCCGACAGCGCTGCCGGTCAGCGGCGAGCTTCACAGCGCTGCCGGTCAGCGGCGGGCTTCACAGCGCTGCCGGTCAGCGGCGAGCTTCACAGCGCTGCCGGTCAGCGGCGGGCTTCACAGCGCTGCTGGTCAGCGACGGGCTCCACCTCTGTGCCGGTGTCGCGATCTGCTCACGTGGGGCAGGTGTGGACGTTGCGGCGCGGAAGTGGCCGAACGGGCGTGGTGTGTAAAGGCATGGTACGAAAGACTATTACTACTGTCTTATATAAATGAGGCGACTATATTAAATAAGCGACGGTATCGTTCTTGCGATGGTCTTGGCCTAAAACGTTGAAATGACCCAAATTATCTATTTTCAGAAAATTAACAATGTTAATGATTGGGACTGTACACTTTACCGATTGTCGGGTATATTTCAAGACGGGCTGATTATGGATTAAGTATGACATTATTATCCTAGGAGTAGGTATGTAATGTGGGGTGTCGCGACGGTCTCGTATAGGTTCGAACCCAAGACCATCAGGTCCAGACCCGAGTGTCCCAAGTGTCCGCCTACTGTTTTCTGTTTTCAGAATTATCGACCATCACGCAGCATTGCCTTTCCTTGTTTTCATTCATTCTTGTTCCAGTCCTGGTGTAGCATCAGAGAGACAGCGAACTAGTCATAGACATAATCATTATTAGCATCCGGCCCAGTCCGACCAACCAATTTAAACCTAATCCATCCAACACTGCGTGTATTGCAAAACAAGTTGGGCTCGGCGCGTGGCCGTTCGTTCCAAACTATAACAACATGCAATAGTTCAGACAACCCACATAAATCCCTAACATTTCACTTCAGTTTAATGGAGGTACGAAGCATGCATGAGCACGCTTCCCACCTTTCCACTGACGTTTTCTTCGCTTGTCCTTCCAACTCATTTGAGTTAGACGATATTTAATCCAGGTCATTCCGATCCATTTGGTTTCAGCTTTTTTATACACCAGTCCTGTTAAGCTCATAATCAGTCCCACGTTCATAGATTTGTCCAATCCGCGAAGAACACTATTTCACGACAGCATCAGCCCCAGGGTTTGGAAAACCATGTAAGTCGTACGGGTAACAAATATGAAGTGTTGATATAAGCTGGGCTCAACCGCCCGATGATGTAATTTATGAATAGAGGGACATGCAGATCAGGCCTTGATCCTTAGGTCATAACAGGGCCAACACAATGTCAAAATGAGCTTCTGAACTTTTCTGAGTTGTCAGAGTTCGTCGCAGCTTAACCAAGATCCGTGACATGAGCTTTGCCGTAGATATGAGCAGCTGAGGAAAATATGATATCTTCAATATTGTTCGGCATAACTTTTCATCGAACGATAATACGCTGTTTTTATTTGTAAAGCTATCAAGTAAATACCAAAAACTTGACTTAAGATGTTTTCTCCGAGCGTAGACGGAGAAATCACATCATGATGCACCCTCCTTCACTACATCCCGACAAGCCGGCGTTCCCTCGGCGATATTTCCGACTGCAGAGGCTCATAACGGTCATCGATTATCACGGACTGCCGTTCCAACACAAAGTGCCGTTCAAAATCACTTTTCCTCTGCAGGTGGGGCCACCGCCGGCACCCGCGGCCCTCTCCCCCAGCCAGCCGGCCGAACGTGACGGGGTCCAACTGAGCTCTCTGTGCCGGGAGGGGCGAGGACAGGTCCGAAGCAGTCGTGTCAGGCTGCCGCTGCTGCTGTTGCTGACAGTCCTCGTGCGACGGAAACCGGCCGGCAGAGGTGGTGAGGCGTGCAGCCGGCTGCGGGCCAGCAGACACGGCTGGCGCGGCTGCGATCCGCAGACACGGCCGGCAGACACGGCCGGCGCGACTCCGGCCGGCAGACACGGCAGGCGCGGCTCCGGCTGGCAGACACGGCCGGTGCGGCTCCGGCCGGCAGACACGGCTGGCGGGGCTGCGGCCGGCAGACACGGCCGGTTCTGCTCCGGCTGGCAGACACGGCCGGTGCGGCTCCGGCCAGCAGACACGACCGGTGTGGCTCCGGGCCGCCAGACACGACCGGTGCGGCTCCGGGCCACGAGAAACGGCCGGCGCGGCTACGGGCCGGCAGACACGACCGGCTCCGGCCGGCAGACAAGGTCGGCTCCGGCCGGCAGACACAGCCGGCTCGGGGCCGGCAGATACGGCCGACGCGGCTCCGGGTCGGCAGACACGACCAGCACGGCTCCGGGCTGGCAGACACTATCTGCACGGCTCCGGGCCGGCAGACACAACCTGCACGGCTCCGGGCCGGCAGATACGACCGGTGCGGCTCCACTGGATAATTCCACGACAGCAATTACTGATCTTAAGAATTCTGACAGCCTAAGGCCTGGGGTAAAATCATAAAAGTTCAGGGAAGTGGCTATTAAACATTTAGCGGACAGAGACTTCGTGACGATGACTTGATGATGAGTAGCCAATTCCCTAATTTTCTTGCCGCAGACCTCTTATAGCAAACGTCCTAAGACCAATGTCTGAAAGGCTTCTGGCAAATCTACTAGTGTTTTCCGCCTGCAGGAGGCTGTAGTTATAACGATCCCATTTCACAGATAGGAGAAAGGGGCGCAGCCGGTAGAATACATATATTTGGCTCTTATGTGCGCCGTGAATTGAATGGATACCCCATCGGAAATATTAACTTCTGTTGATGAAATAAACCAGGGAATGTAAGTAGCCTTTTGCTGGCCATCATCTGAACAAAGGTGTCTTAACAGCTCTAAATTAAGCAATCATCTACTTTGACATGCGCGATGGCTTACCACTAAGGAGCTCGATCAATGACGGTTTATCACTCGGCTCTTAGTCATTCTTCACATTTGGGCGTCTAATATCATTGTTAGTCGTTCGGCGCTCTACCACACCACACCACACTATTACCACACCAGGGCTTTTAACACAATTGTCTTTGCTCAGTTCCACACGAAATCTTCTTAAAAGCCGTCATTTAGAATCTCCTCATGCAAAGAGTCGGCCAGGTCGGTGGCTGACCCGACACGCTGATTTGTGGTAGCCTTTTGCGCCACGAGGCTGCCCTATACATCACACACAGCTCCTTGTCCCGCCATTCTGGACCGCACTCACAGCTGCACCATGAGGTGGGCGCGCCGATCCGGAGACGACCCGGCACGGGCTGCACTGGCGCGTCGTTCAATTTCCTTTGTCATTTTACGCCATTTTTCAGATTCAATTTTCCGGTGGAGCTCCCCGACGACGGTTTTCCTTTTATCAGTGCTTGTCATATAAGGCATTGAGCAGTGACTTGCCGGCGAGTTCCGCATCGATCAGGGGAGCGGTAGTTGCCGCCGCGGAAGCTCGCCCGACCAAATGTCAGCGAGATCAATAGACTCGCCCTGTTTAATTCACCCTCGCCCATGTCCACGTCCCGCGGGAGGGGGCGGCGCGTGGCTCGATCTTCGGCCCGTTCTCCGCGCAGGTGGCGGCTGGGCTGCAGCGCGTGGGGTGAGGCGATCACCTGGGGTCTGATCGCCGTCGGCGGCAAGGGTGACGTTCATCTCACCGTCGACAGGATATCATATGTGCTGAGAAATTATCGTGATTGACTCGCCGGGCCGCCACGTTCTTTTGCCGAAGAACTTTCCTGCGTTTGTGTGCTTGTTTTATTTATACAGTCCTGTTTTCTGGGTTTGGTTCGGTTTGGTTTAGGCTCCTTTGGCTAGCTCTTGCCATTTCAGAGCTACAGGGTGAAGGAGAGAGGAACGTGATGGGCCAAAACTGCTGTCACCGTGGGAGCTCTCCGCCGCCGAGCCTCCCTCGCAGACGCCCATCCATCATCGGGGCTCGTGCAGGTGCTCGGACGGAGCCCCCGGTGGGGCGGTCACGAGGCTCGGCTCGCGGCTGAAAGACGGCTCCCGGCGCGGTGGTGTGCTGCAAGAACATGGGACGAGACGGCGAGGGGCGAAAACAGACGTATGTTGCGTTTGCTGCGGTAGGCGCAGCTTAAACTGGCACTGGTGCGTGAACACACCCCAGCGGCGCTTATTCGCCACGAGCTCGGCTTGGTTGCGATTCGCCAGGACTGCTCGGTTTGAAATCTGGGAAATGTGTAGCAGCCTTTTCTTCGTAAACCTGGTTTGATGTCGCCAGGCGCGTAACCAGAATTTTCCACACTGGCAAACGTGAAATTTCCTCCGAAATCCAGTGAACTTCTACCAAATTCTTGGGAAATCATTCACTACCTGGAGAAAACTTCCTTCCCCTTGGCCCTCTCCTTGGCTTCGTCCCTGGACCCAGCTGAACCTGAACCAGCCGGATCAAAAGGAGGTGCGATTCGTTACCGTAAGCAAAGCTCATCGTCTCCTGGCGCGGGAACATTAATATGTTAGTATTAGAACCCTACAAAAGAGGGCAGCACATACCACCTGCAGCTTCCTAGCGGCTGTAACATCCTCTCCTAGTGGCTGTAATATTTCCAACCACGATATGTGCGCATGCATGTGCACATCTGCAATGTGCATGTCTGAAAGGGAGACTTCAGGCACAAAATACCGTAGCCTGTGTTCCAAGCCACGCATGCCGATCCAACAATGTTAGATCGCCATGGATTGGGTTGACGTTTGTTAAACCTCCGGTTGAAAAAATGCTGATTTGTGTCGACGTTGCAAAGTCAGCATTACTTTTTCAGCGGAACCCAACAATTATTTGACCTCAAGCATGTGAGGCATGTGACCTAGAAATTTAAGGATTACATGAGCATCAAGGGCCGATCTAGGATTTGAAGGGAGGGGGGATGGCCGAGCACGCAATCTTATGTGACCCCCAAGAGTTTGGGTCCCATTCAAAAGAAAACAAGACAAAAAGACATCGCGGCCAGCAAATTGTAATATTCATAGCGTCATTTTATGCGGGAACCCATCTAAATGCACAGGCTAGAATTTGCCCTAAATTTGACTGCTAAATGCCGTTAAAATCAAACACTAACTCCATTCCGAGCTTAATTACGGCCAGCCGGTTGGTCGATATATTCAGCTGGTGGCGGATTTTAATGCAGAGTTTTTTTTCTTTGCCTATTATTAAGGAGTACAACATATCCTAGCATTCAACATGCATCAAGAACACGATACACTAACATAACAGGCATCGAAAATTCAATAACCAGCGGAAATGACGAAATACGATTTCGGCGACACGTAAGCTTATGTTCGACAGTTGTGCGCAAGCATTCTTCAGTGCGTCTCCAATTGCTGTTCTAAGGGTAATGCATCAAGGCCAAGATGGCGAGTCCTGAATGATAATGAGTGCCCCGGCAGGCTGACGTATATGACCCCGGCCAGAGCACGGGGCCCTCTGAGCAAACAAGAATTACCCAAGACCAGTGTACATGAATAAACGCCGCTATGCGATCAAGAGTGCCCGGACAGGTTATCAGGCAGTGCCCCACCAACAGCGTAGGGCCCTACGAAAAAAAATGCAAGGAGATCAAGGCAACGCGCAAGGCTCTTGAGCGATCAGATTGATACAGCAAGTGGACATAATGGACAAGTGAACCGAGACTGGGAACAGCGTGACGTCTCTGAACAGCGTGATAAGCCTCACATTTTCCCCAATCACCACCCACCCAATCAGCGATAAATTAACTTTTTTTTTGCTTGCGGGCTCTTGACTTTCGCTCGCAGTTCTTGGTCGTCTGCAAGCCCCAAGACGTCCAATTTTGATGTATTTTGTGTTATGAAACTGTGTCCGTTCGGGCGGGTATAAACCCCTTCAGAGCTATGGATCCCCGGGGGCACAGGGGAGGGGGTATGGTCACGTACCATTCCCCCCCCCCCCTCCCCTGGTTCCGCCACAGACTTGAGCACCTTAATAGATGGGGACCCGGCAAGATAATAAATGGGGTCATTCTCTCAAATAATCGGTCAGCAAAATACAATATGGACGGTGCGGGAAGAATGGGAGAGGGAGGTGCCTGAGGAGGTTAACAGATGGGGGCTCCCGACAAGCGTAGGTCTCTTCATTTAGATGTACCTAAGACCCAGTATGGGGGGCTTTCGAAAGATCGGGTGCACCCGAGCGGGCTATCAGGTGGCCCCCGACAGAAGCGCAAAACCTTACATTAAAAAACAAAGACCCAATGTGCAGGGCCCCCGAGCAATCCAGCGTGCCCGAGTAGGTTATCAGATGGGCCCGCTGACAAGTGCGTTGGGCCCTCCATTCAAGTTGGAAATACCCGCAACGCAACGTGGAGGGTCCCGAGCGATCGAGTGTGCCCGAGCGGGTTAACAGATGGGGCCACGGCAGGGCATAAGGCACTCTAATCAAGTAAGAAATGCCCAAGACACAATGTAGAGAACTCGCGAACGACCGAGCGCGCCAAAGCGGGTTAACGGATGGACCTCCGACAAGAGCGTATGGGCCCTACACAAGTGACAAAGGACTAAAAGGGCCCTATACCAATGTACAGGTCTGATATCGCGAGTGTGTCGGTAGGTTAACCTAGACCAACGTAAAGGGCCCTGAGCAGCTGAGAATACGCCGGCAGGTCAACATATGGGGAACCTGCCTATAGCGTATACAGCCTTTCGGGCGAATAAGAAGAATCTGTGGAAGGCCCCTGGTCGACAAGAGTACCTGACACGCTGGCAGAAAGGATCCCAGCAACAGCACAGGGCTCCCGGAGCAAATACAAAGAGACCAAGCGCAGCGTAAAAGCCCCTTAACGATCGAATTAACTATGCAAGTGGACATATAGGGCCCCGGAAATAGGGTGGGACGTCTGGAGAGCGTAATGAGCCTCACAATGTACCAATCGCCACCATCCCAATCAGGGAAAAATTATTTTTGTTTTCTCGCGAACCCTTCACTTTCCCTTGCGACTATACAAGTTTGATGCAGTTAGTGTTAAAAATATATCTGTTCGGCGAGCTATGAGTCCCTTTGGAGGCCATGGCTCCCTCCAGAGCCCAAAGAGGGTCATGGCCCCATGCCCCCCCCCCCCCGCCGTCTGGATCTGCCCTGATAGGCATAATTTATGATATGATGAGTGGAATCCGCACAGGAGTCCATATTAAGAAAAAAACAGGCAAAATAAACTAAAGTTGCCTGCTAAGTACCGTCAAATCCCATCAAGGACTTGATTCCTCGCTTATTTACGGCTCGCCGGCTGGTCGATGTAATCAACCAATGTGTGATGACTAAGGCAGATTATTTATGATAAAAAACACAAAATATCCTAGCATCCGAAATATGCTGAGAACGGGATGCACAAGTGTGATAAGCGTCACACAGTCAGTAGCCAAGGGAAATGACGCATATGACGCCGGCGGCACGTGAAATTACATTCGACAATTGCGTGTAAAGATCCATCGACGCAAATCCGACTGCTGCTCTAAGGCTGAGGCCCCAATTCCAGTAGGGACGAAACCTGACCGATCATTGGGGCCGCGGGAGGCTGACAAAGAGGTTCCCGTCAACAAGTATGCGGTCCTCAGAGCAAGCGAAAATAACCCGAAACCAGCATGGTGGGCGCCTGACCGATCGGTAGTGCTCCGGCAGATTAACATGTAAGGCCCCCGGCCAGAACACAGGACACTCTGAGCAAAGGAGAACTACCCAAAGACTATGAATCAATACCCCCGTGCGATCAAGAACCCCCGGACTGGTTAACAAAATGAATCTCGATGGGAGTGGGGAGTCCTCCGTAAATGAGAGCAAATGGAAAGAGCCCTTGATGAAAGTAGAGGGCCCCTGAGCATTGAGTGCCTCGGTGTCTCACCTTATATGTGCGCCAGTAACAGCACAACGCCCTTCGAGCAAGCGAAAAGAACCCGAGATTAATATGAGGGGTTCCTGAGCACCTGAGTGTGCCCTGGGATATGGATCCCCGGAAAAAGCCTATAGAGTCTTCCGGGCGAATGGGAAGAATCCGTGGAGAAAAATCTGGTCGACCAAGGGTGCCCAGAAATGGAAGTAGATAACGTCCCAGCAGCAGCGTGGGCCTCTACGAGAAAATACGGAGATCAAGGGCAACGCGGAAAGTTCCTTAATGACCAGACGGACTCGGCAAGTTCACATACGAGGCCCGGACAAGAGCTTAATGAGCCCCTCAAATTTCCCCCAAGCAACACCTTTCCAACCAGCAAAGAATTGACTTCGTATGCTTATGAGCTCTGCTTTTTCTGACACCCAATCCTTGTGATCTGTAGGACCAAAGACGTCCAAATTTGTTGCGTTTTTGTGTTGTTAGAAAAGTGCGTCTGTTCGGCCGGTTGCGGTCGCTTTCGGAGCCCTTAGGCCTCCTCGGCATGGTCCATGGCGGCATGGTTTCGTGCTCCCCCCCCCCCCCCCTCCCTGTATCCGCCACCAGCCCAAGCGGCTTAACACGCGCTCGGGTGGGGGTCAGATTGATCCCCCAAAAGTTTTTTTCCGGAATGGGTGTTGAACGGCGTGGCATAGCCGCGCCAAATTTTGCATAGGTGTAGACAATTGAATAACGGATAATATGACATCAAAAATGTAGATTTATCTTGTAAGGTCGCTGACCTATGGCAGGTCGAAGTCAAGCCATGGTTTCAGCGAATGCAATTTCTAGGGAATCTTTCAATCTGGTCCACGACGGAGTGTCATACAAAGCCATGCATCACTGAGACACTTTCTTATGCAACAAAACAGCTGAATAAGCAAATTTCATGGACCTAAGGTCAGGTATTAAGGTCAGACCATGGTCGAAATGAACCTGTTTTATTACCCTAGGGCTTGCTGTATGAATTGGTTTCTGGTGCTTATTTCAAATCGATCGATAACGGGAATCACATAATACACTTTCCATAGACTTCCTGAAGGTCAGAATAGGCCAGTGACTTTGAATGAAATGACCTGAAATTCGACTTTTTACGATATTTGACCCGAAGACCATGACCTAGAAACCTCAAAATTTGGCATAAGTGAGTTCACATACATGTCAACACACTCAGTGAATTTGGTGTACCTAGCTCTCTTGCTTCCTGAGATCTCAGGAGGGGGGGGGGGGGGCGACAAATTGTCCCCCACCCGAGCGAAGGGTATCCAACCGGCCACCCGAGCGCGTGTTGATAGAGGGGCCCCGCTAAGATCCTAATGCCAGCCATTCAAATAAGAAGTACCCAAGACACGACATGGAAGACCTCGGAATGATGGAGTGTGCTCGAACAAGTCAGCAAACGGACCCGGACAAGAGTGCAGGGCCCTCCATTCAAATGAGAAATACTCGCGACACAATGTGGGGGGCCGACCGATCGAGTGTGCTCGAACAGGTTAACATCTAGGGGTCCAGTGAAGAACGCAGGGCCCGCCATTCAAACGGGAAGTACCCAAGAACCAATGAAGAAGACCCCCAAATGATTGAATGTGCCTGACCAAATTCACAGACAGGGGTCCCAACAAGAGAGTAGGGTCATTCATTCAAATAAGGAGCAGCTAAGACCCAGTTCAAATAACCTCCGAACAATAAAAGGTGTTCTAGCAGCTAATCAGAAGGGGCCTGACAAGAGCGTAAGAGACTGAAAATCCAAAGACGTCCAATTTTGTTGCGTTTTGTGTTAAAAGTTTGCACCTCTTCGGCAGCCCATGGGCCTCTCGGACCATATGGGCCCTTTCGGCGCCCAAGGGGACATGGCTCCGCGGTTCGCTCTGCATCCACCCCTGACTGGCATGTTTTGAAGTGGAAAAAACTGCTCTACGCAACACAATCTCTCTATTTAGTAAATATGCTCCTCAATGAGTTATTGTTTGGCTGCGTCATCGCTCTTTCCGCAATATTGATTGACAGCCAATTGAGCACGGCTAAATCTGGAAATCGTGCTCACGAACGGCAGATGTGTACGACGCGAAAATGATATTTTTCATGGTCTTAATCGCCGTTTGGCGAATGCAATATTACGATTTCAATGACATTGTTATGACGTCATGGATCATTTGATGACCTTGAAATAGCCCGCACATCTTTGCGGATGTGTAGCCCATAAAGTAAATGTATTTGGATCTTGAAAAGGGCGGGGCTGTCAACTGCACCAAACTATCTTTAATACAGCTTTTTCAGTTCAAAACTCCATACAAATGCGGAACATTCAAAACGCAAAACATCAATACCGCCTTTAATTCATTCGTCGCTCGGTCACCGTTACCGCCGCCTCCGTCTATGACAGAAATGGTTTGACAGTGACATTCGATGGTGGCTTGGCATTGCGGCGGCCGAGGCGTTCAGTCTCCGCGCGGCTGGTGTGGCGTGGTGGTGCCCGCCTTCGCGCGTGATGTTGTGAGCGTGTGGTGGCATTGTGGTGCCAGCCCAGTACGCCTACCTAAAGAAAATGGGCTCATAGCATTATTCACGGAAGAGAAAACGGACCGCTGCGTCCTGTTCCGACATTGTTGGAGCCCAGACTGAGGTGGCAGACGCTCGCTGTTGCTGGCACGGCGCCAGAGAAGACTCGTTCACTGGGCCGCTGGGTGTATTTTTAGCTCTTGGCTCAAGCTGTAGCTATAAGCATGGCAAGCCCAACTCCACAACTAATTTTAGATTGGTTGAGGCGGCAGTGGAGAGAAATGGCTGAGCGGTTAGATGATTTTATTTGCAGTTTTGATCCTCCTACACCAGAGGGGATGGATCCATTAACAGTGCTGCTGCTTGGATGGGCGGTGTTTTGCTGTGTGCTGGCCGTTTTGCTGCATTTTGTGAAGCGATCAAGTAAAAGAGAAGTGGATGGTGTAAAACAAGGTGTTCTTCATGCTCCAAGTGACTCAGTCTCTGGCAAGGTGTCATCAGTGGCATCACATAGCAGTGAAAGTGGGAATGCTACCAAAGCTCCAGGTGCACAAAATCTTGGTAAAGGCAGTGCCCTAGATTCAGTGGATCCAAGTTTCATATCAAGAGTACAATCCTCTGTGCCATTCAAGCAGGCTGTCGCGCACAGAGGACGATCTCCGTCTCCAACCAAACCTGTCAAGATCCCATATGTATCTGGTGCTCCAGTGGCAAATGGTCCAGATGAAGATAGTGTTCTCTGGGTGAACAATGTGATCAATTGGATCTATGGTAAAGCTGAAGTACGGAACAGCATATCACAAGCATGGCTGGCAGCACTGAACGATCATGCAACAAAGCTGTCAAAAGAGGTAAGAACAGAGTTGTGCAATGGTCCTTATTGATCCACATTAACAAGAGTACTTTCTGCAACAAATATTGTATGACAGTTGGGTATGGGATTCAGGGTAGGGGTAGTACATTGTTTTTGTTGATTGAGCTGGGTAAGCTGTAAAAGATATCTTTGAAAGACAATAGGAATTTACAGCATACCTACCTAGTCAATTTTGTACCCTCTTTTTGCCACCATCTTTTACATCATGGCATCACAACTCTTTGGATTTACCTTAGCACCAGTGGGCATGGAGGTGGTACTTTCACTACCAACATTTTAGTTGACAATGCATTCAAAGATGAAGCTCAAAAGTATAGGTCTTGAAATAGTGCCAGAATGCTGACAGATTGGGGCTTGTTTGACATTGTAAGGTCTTTTTTGAAGATGGAATTTGCTGCCAATGTGGAAATAACATTGTGAAATTTTTGCTATTGTTCAACCACTGCAAAAGCAACCTGATGGATACCCCAGTTAGAATGCTACTTTGGGTTTAAATTGCTGGCTTGTTTTGTGCCTTGAATGCATGCAAGATTTGTATAATTTTACATATGACAGGATAGCTTGTGGGCTAGTTTGCTTCTATCACTTATGCCAAGACCAATAACTCATTCTGCATTACTTGGACACATCAGAACATGGAGATTGCTTTTGCATGCTGATCTGCTTTCTTGGCTTTCTCCTATGGCATAGTGTAGGTAGTCTGATCACATGATTTCATATCAAATACAACACCTTGGAAACCTGGTTATGTCTGGCATATAGCTGTGGTGCAACCAAACCATCATTTGCCATCATGTGACAAGCACAAAGTGCCATAAGTTTGTCTGACTGCACAAACATGCATTGGGTTGGCATTATCAGCAAGGTTACACACATAGAGAAACTGTGAGGTTATGCACAATTCAGAAGTCACTGCAATCATTTACTTCATCCAGGCCTGTTAGAACTGGTCAGATTTCAGATCTGTTGGATGTGATGCCTTAACATATTCATAACATGGGAGGAGTGATCCAGCCTCACAACTCTTTCCCTTACAGCAGTCACTGCTTGTCACAATGGCCACCAAATGTGGGTATGCAAACACCTGACAGATCGCTGGAAAACTTGGCTCCAGGGCCATGTATCAGTGAAAACTTTGTATGTTTAGGCATGCCATTATGGAAGCTTGTTCGCATTTCTCGTAGATCGCGCCGTTCTTACTTCAACAGGCAAACAATGGGCAGACTGGGCGGTCCCGACCCGACCCGACATGACCCGACCTGACCCGACCGAACGACCTCGTGCAAGGCCATATCCGTGGTTTTCGAAGACAGTAATATTAACTTTATTCCTCGGGAAAAACCAGGGGAATGGAGATCTAGTTAGGTTGTTATTTCGGTGTATCATTCAGTAGTGTTTCGATAAAGCTTCTGCTATTGTTTCGATAAAGGCATGTTGCCGAAATATCAACCTAACTATGTCTCCATTCCCCTGGCTTATCCAAGGAATAATGCTAATACTACTGTCTTATCTATGTGAATAATGTTCCTTGCTAATGCACTGAGCAACTTACGTGGTTTCTGAAGCATAAGTCGTGACAGGTGTCTCTCCATGTGCGTACGTTTGGCACCAGGGCAGATGGATACCCCTCCGTACCTCCTCGGTGGGCGGCACCTCGCCCATACGTTTGGCACCGGGACGGATAGGTACCTCCCCGTACCTCGGTGAGCGGTACCTTGCCAGTACGTTTGGCCTCTCCGTGCCTCCTCGGTGAGCGGCACCTCGCCCATACGTTTGGCACGAGGAGGGATGAGTACCTCTCCGTGCCTCCTCGGTGAGTGGCACTTCGCCGATACGTTTGGCACCAGGACAGACGGGTACCTCTCCTTACCTCGGTGAGCGCTACGTCGCCCGTACTTTTCGCCTCTCCGTGCCTCCTCGGTGAGCTGCACCTCGCCCATACGTTTGGCGCCGGGGTGGATGGGTACCTCTCCGTGCCTCCTCGGTGAGGGACACCTCCCCCGTGCACTTGGCACCAGGGTGGATGGGTCGCCCGCTGCATGCCGGTGCCCACGTTGCTTTCTCACGCCAGGTACAGTCGGGTTACGCAGTCGGATAAAGCCCGCACAAGCACGGCTCGGTCTGCGAGAGCACCCGCCGGCCGCAGAGTGATATCCCCGCTCTCTAAAAGCGCCTTCTCCGCCCTACTCGAAATGCAGCAGCAGCCCTGTCGTACTGGCGATCGCCACACGCGGTCGCTTTTGCCACCACTGTCGCCGGCGCCGACGGGTCGGCACTGTAGTCGAGTGACGTACGTCAGCCGGGCTTGCCGCTCCGCTGGGCTGTAGACGCCACCCTGAACGGTCCTCTCGCCGCCCTCCAGGCGCCGTCCGGCCGGCCGGCGACGGTTGTGATCGGTGGCTAAGCGGCCGTTCGGCCCGTGATGACCCGCAAAGCCAGAGAACATCGGCGCTGCTGCTTTAGAACGCTCGCGCGTAGGGCGTCCGTAATCTCGGCTGCAGGGATCGTCTCACGTCGTTGTGCTGCTCGCTGTTGTATTGATACGGATCGGCGCCCGGTCGGTATGGCAGGTATTTTTCTCCGTCGTCTGCGGTTTGTGTGAACGTTAGCGATGCGTGGCCGCTGTCGGGGCGCCGGCACGACCCAGAGTGGGTTGGCCACAAGCCTCGTCTCGCGCGGGCTTCCATCGATTGACCGATGCCCGCCCGTCGTCCGGCGCGCGACGGAGCCGCTGAGGCCGCCCCGAGCTGGCACTGCTGTTTAGGGACGGACTCTCGCCATTGGGCGACCACCTGGCGTGGCTGGGGAACATTGCGTTCCTTTGCGTGATCGCTGGCTCTGGCATTCGTGTTCTTGCGAACCTGAGGCTTGATGGCACGAGGGGAATTCTGCATGAAAAAGGCGTTGGGCTGATTATTGCTGTTTAGGAGTGCGGTATGAAAATTCCTCAACCGTTTCAGTAGGTATATCAAGCGCTTTAAACTTTGAAAATGGGGTCTTCGACTTGGGGTTCATGCTTGTCTTTGAGCTGAACCCGGAAATGTATAATGATTTCAGTAGCGTGTAGAGCACTGCATGTGCACCATTCTGCATTATCCACCCGTGCGATCAGCCCGTCACGGAGAACCAGAACCGTACAAAGGCAAAGGTGTTCGAATTCCTGCGATATCTGCCGTTTGATTGGATGCCGGCCTCGCTCTTGACCGTTGTCGGTGCGGTCGTCTATCTGCCCACATACCACCTTAGGAAGGCGTCGCCGTTATCGGTGGTTATTGGTTTGATCTTGGTCCCCTGTATTGCTCGGGCTCTGTTCGTCTTGGTGCATTTGGAGGGATTGCATTTTGCATTGGTGCGTGTGATGCGTCGCATTTGGAAGGAATTTATGTGGCTAGGAGCAAGCGTATCCATAACTCCCAGTTATGTAAACATGCATCTACGAAACTATTTCAGATGTGATTAAATACGGTACACCGGAATATGAATAACATAATCAAGCAACAGTCCAATGAACCACGTAGGCCAAGCCTCAGGGTTGGGATGGTTGACCTTTACTCTTTGGTTTTCATTTAGTTTGATAGCTAGGCTGCCTGCCATCCGGAGTTTGCCCACCAAATCCATCAGTGTCAGGGTCTATCCGGTTCTCATAGGCAAGCCCGAGCTTTGTTGGATGCATGGCCCGTTCCCAGCGCTGATATTTGGCGGTCCGGCCACATCCCTCGGGACGGCATGGCTCGTGCGATTTGTAGAAGTTCGTGAACGTTTTTAGGCCTCAAGCAGCTTTAAGATGCCTGTTGGAGGTTCGTGTGTAAAAGAAAAATGAGGAAAGTGCACACAAACTTTCTGTTTGAACCTCACACAAAGTAACCCTTAGAGTACTTGTACGGGCAAGGAGCCATGAGACATTCATTGCCACGTCGGAAGCCATCAGCGTCCAGCGATGATTTATAAACCTTATCTAACTAATTTGTCTTGAAAATGACGGATACATCAGGTAGTTCCTATTGCAAACCACCAGCAGACCAATTGAGCAGGTTAAAGGGTAACTAAACGGTTTGACGGCGGGATACCCTTTGGCTCCGGAAGTAGGCTATGCGGTTCCAAATGGTCATTGGTCATCTGAGGAGTCCTGTCCGGAAAGCGGTCTCAGCAACGATTGCAATGTTAAACTGCAGCACTCCCCTCGCGTATCACCAGTCGCAGGGTATTGCCATTGACAGAGCCAATGGATAATCCTGCTTGCGTCATTATGGCCAGCCGGGAGACCCCCGCGGCTGCCCCTCTGCACACAACATATCAGAAACCAAACCGCGAACGAAAACATTCACGTTGGTAGCCGTGGCATATGCTGGTATAGTACCACATATTGGTCGTGCAAGATGTTAACATGGCACTTACGAGTCATTGCGAATGTTCGTTGGGAAGCGATTATTCAAAACATGGCGCGTAACTGCTGCGCGACCTTTTAAAGGATCCAGGGTTGGCTGAGGCCAATGGACGGGGCGTTCGACGTTCAAGAGATGCGTCGCCTCCGCCACGGCGCAAGGGACCACGCCGCTGAATGACCCGATGCGTTGATTGCGTAGGTCCGTCCTGTTTTTTATTCTGTACCGTATCGAAGGCGTCATTTATTTTCAGAAAACACCATGACGGGCTGTGTGGCCCAGGGGCCTCGGTTTGGCCGACGTTTGCTGACTGGAATGGATAGAGACAGAGTCAGCGGTGTATGGCCTTATCAAAGCCGAATATGACGATGTTGCGCTCACGCATAAGCGCTGTTGATTTTCCGAGATATCTTCTGACTGTTTTAGCAAATATCACAGCCGTCTCTGAACACCCCGGCCGTCCCGCATCATCCGTTGGGGGGGGGGGGGGCATGGGGGGGGGGCTGACGGACCGCGGTGTGTTATGGGACAGACGGCGGAACGAGCATCTTTAAGTGACGACATGCTAAAGTAAGACGAATTCCAATGAGAGATGGTGTCGCCGCATGCCATTTCGCCTTCTCCATCCGTGCCATCAGCCCGTCACGGAGAACCAGAACCGTACAAAGGTGTACAAATTCCTGCGATATCTGCCGTTTGAATGCATGCGGGCCTCGCCCCTGACTGTTGCCGGCGTGGCCATCTGCCCACGGGCCAAATCAGGTACCCACCGGCCATCTGCCCACGGGCAGAATCAGGTACCCACCGGCCATCGCAGCGAGGCTGCGCCGGTATCGGTGGTCACTGACTTTACCTTGGCACCCTGCATTGTCCGGTCCCTGTTCGTCTTGGTGAGCAGTGCTTAGGCCTATCCCGGAGAAGCTGGACAACAAGACAGGTAACTTTTGACTAGCATCTCTTGGACCCCTGGCTGCCTTCTCGGGACGCAATAAGTGGCCAAGACCCCAACCCGCTTTTCAGGCCTACATTGTTGTAGGTGCTGACATGCGTTTTTCCACGGGCTGTGCTGTAGCCGCAGGGATGTGGTCGAAAATGAAGGCCAGAGAAGAATATATTGCATGCGACCTATTTATAGTCTGTGACACGCATGATTACGTACATATAGTATCGTTGGCTTCACCTCTGACCATGGAGGACGACCGACTCTAAGGAAGACATCTGCCGGTTAGTTCAGCGCAATAGACGCCTCATGGCGGAAGCTCAGTGTGGTGGGTTTGCAGCATTTGGCGGGTTTGCGATTTTGTGAGCCGAAAGGAAGCGCAGTGGCTGGTTTTTCTGAAAGGGAATGTTTCCCATGTGAAGATATTGAAGTAAGCATCAGATAGGATGAAACAAGCTCTCTTATTACTGTTGGTATATTTTAAAGCAGAGAAGACTGCTCCAGACAACACAATAACTCTGTATGGCAGGTGCTTCTGGATAAGTCGTTGCTTGATTGCGTCGTCGCATCTTGCACAACATTGATCAAGAGCCAATTGACGGCCGTTATATCTGGAAATTGTTCTCGCGAACGTCAGGTATGGATGCCTCGACCATCGCATTTTTCTTGGCCTTGATCGCCGCTTGGCTTATGGAAGGGCTGGAGTAGAATGCCGTTATTATGACGTCATATGTATTAGTGTGACCTTCAGATGCCTCTCCAAATTACTCTCCCACATCCTTAATGTCTCTCACTTTAAGCTCAGGAGCACCAGAGGGCCTCAGGTCTTAAAAAGAGCGTGATCATGAGCTGCTTCAAGAGGTCTTTAAAATGGATATTTCAGTTCAAACCCCGCACAAATGTGAATACTCCCTTTAATGTTGCCAATGATGACTTATCAACCATGTAGGAAGCCGCTGCTGGGGTCAATCGAGAGAATGCACATAAAGACTTCCGTGGTTGTCTTTCAGTTTGTAGGAAGTACAAACTGGTATTTCTCGACTAGTCGTAAGGGCATGATCCCTGAATATGACTCCCAGTTGTACCACACTACTTTTCCCAAAACAATGAACATAGAATTGCATGCATTCATGCTCAGCTATCTATGGATGAACTTAACTACTGAAATATGACAGTAACTGTAGAACATGCACGCACGGAAGGCTGAAAGCCAGTTCAGCCGTCGTGCATCACATGGTCTTGACCTGGTTGATGTCCGCTGGTCAGAGCCTTGCGATGGCTTCTACATGTGGGCGCGGTGACCTTTCCGCTGGCGTATCTCCGTGCCAGTGAATAGATGTGCTCCATTTGTCAGGCAGAGTGCACTGCCAGCTGTGTAAGATTCGTTCTGAGCTCACAGCGGTCTCGGATCAATGTGAGATCGGCAGTATTCCCTTTACGGGCGATGGGGAGCGGAAAGCGTCGTGAATCGCCATCAATGACAGCTTTGGCTCAAGGTTTTAGCTTTGGCTCAAGGTTTTGTCAGAGGAATCAGGCCCGCGCAAGGTGCAAGTGCCTTGGCGTGAAATTCACAATATTTCATCCGCGCGTTTTGTAGAAAACACCATTTTTTACATTCCCCGCCCTCCCCCCCCCCTTGCTGTGAGGAAAACGAGACTAGAAGGCTTGTTTGTGCGGACCCAATCCCTTTGAGGACTTGGAGGGGCTCAAGGAGGCCGTTTGTTTTGTTTTAAAGATAACCGACTGGGTTATGTTTGCATAATTATTTGGCGTTGGGGGTGTGCCATCTGCTTCCAGGGACGGTCCACAGACGATTGTGCACGGGCATTTATTTCGCAGAAATCCTAACCGGCTTACTGCACATGTTTGCCTGCGCTGATAGTATGACCGCTCTCATCAAACACAAGGACGCAAACACAGCTGTTCCAACCGCACCTCTCGGATAGTGCGGAACATCGTGGAACCTGTCTGTCAGTGTTCCAGGGCTCACTTCTGGATGAGGCTCTGCCGCTGGAGGTTTCAGGTCCACGAATTCTGGCCATAGGTTCAGCTGCAGCTTTGAGCTGGTTTGGTCTGGCGCGTCAGTTTGGGGCATGTCGTTACTGCTGGTGTTCAGGAACACGCCAGGCGGGGTGATGGCTCACCGCCGGTGGGGTGGGGACGGGCCCCAGGTCAGGCGGCGGCCATGCTGTCGGGGTTCAGGACCTTGCCGGGCGGGGTGATGGCTCACCGCCGGTGAGGCGAGGGCGGGCCCCAGGTCAGGCGGGGGCCATGCTGGTGGGGTTCAGGACCGTGCCGGGCGGGGTGATGGCTCACCGCCGGTGGGGTGGGGACGGGCCCCAGGTCGGGCGGGGGCCATGCTGGTGGGGTTCAGGACCGTGCCGGGCGGGGTGATGGCTCACCGCCGGTGGGGTGGGGGCGGGCCCCAGGTCAGGTGGGTGCGGCGGTGGCGGCAGCGGCAGCAGACCGGCCGAGCCAGCTGGCGCCGCTCCAGCCCGTCAGCTGTTGCCACCGTCAGCTGACCCACCGGCACGCCCGGCCCCGGCTAGGGGCCGCAAGTGGACCGCCGTTAACACCCTGACATGGTGACGGGACAGCAAAACGTGGGAGAGCACGACATGACCGCCGCAAAATGTGTAACCTTATGGATAGATATGTGCGCTATGCCTGCAGGTAGCTCAGGGGCCATGTGTGTTTCCGTCGACAGTGTCTCCTTTCACACAAAAGGGTAATTGTGGTCGTGTTATTGCGGCATGTCCTATATGGGCGCCAAAAGGGTAATTGTGGTCGTGTTATTGTAGTATGTCTTATATCGGCGCCAAAAGGGTAACTGTGGTCGTGTTATTGCGGTATGTCCTATATCGGCGTGCCTTAGAAGTCCAGTCGCGTTTATCATGGCAGCAGTGACGATGCAAGTGTGTGGTCGGAGTATGACGCACGGTGTATTCACGGACGTTAGGGGAATTTTATCGATTGCCCAGCCCTCTAGCTAGCATTGCTGTATCCAATGGGAAATGGATTTAACTTTTAATGCAGCTTTGCAATGCATGCTCAACAATGCTTTACAGCGCAGCTTTGGTCGTGTTTGAAGTCGGGTATGTGGGATATATATATATATATATATATATATATATATATATATATATCGCATGCAAACGCGACGCACAGACGCTGCTGGGCGTTAGCTGTCCCGCAAACGCTTTCAGTGACAGTACGGTTTCTGAATTGCGACAAATGGGCTTTTGCTGGGTTGGCAGCACTTTGGCCGCGACTTGCGGCTGACGTCAGTGGGATTTGGTCGGCGTTCGGTGACACGCTGTGTAATGCGCCATCTCCCGCAATAACCTGGCACACGCCGGCTCATGTATTGTCATCGATGCTCCGTAGCTGTTATCCCCGTCATTGTGAGTGATGTTTTGCATCCGGCAGCCGGGCGTCCGGCAGCCGGGCTGTGGCGGCGCCGGTGCTCGGTGCCGTGTGTAACTGTGAAATTGCGCCGCCTGTGTCGGCCCGGTCTTGATCCCCTGTCGCTCCGACCGCAGGCGGGCATCAATCTCCACTTTGTCGACATCCGACCCGACTCAGAGCGACCCGACTTCTCCAACGTCGTGGTGGAGCCGGGGCCGAACGACAACATGGTGAGTTTGCTGCGCCCAGCCCGTCCGCGCCGCGGCTCATGCACCGGCCGGCCGGCGCCTGCCGCTCGTTCGAGGAGCCCACGTGGGCCGGTGTGGGTCCCCCTGGCGCCGTCGGCGGCTGTAGAGCAGGGAGGGGAGGCCGTCACGGCCGGCGGGCGCCCGGGCCGGCGTTTGGGCCGGGGCTCTGCCACTGCTGCCGGCGGCCGGGCTGCCCGAGCCGGCCGCGGTCAGTGCCGCGCTCCCGCCGCTGCGACCGGCGCCGGCCCGTACCGGTCTGCCGGCCGGCGGCCCTGACCCCCGGACCGGCGGACCGCGGGCTGATGACGTGACCGCCACGCGGCCTGGCGCCCCGCCCCATGACGGGGTGACGCGTGGGCGGGGTGGAGGCGTCCGGTCGCAGCGACAGCGGGGGTGGCGGGGGAGAATGGCGGTCCCGCCGGGGGTCAGGAGTCTGAGGCGGCTGACACTGGGATGACGGGGGTGGCGGGGGAGAACGGCGGTCCCGCCGGGCGTCAAGGAGTCTGAGGCAGCTGACACCGGGATGACGGGGGTGGCGGGGGAGAACGGCGATCCAGCCGGGGGTCAGGAGTCTGAGGCAGCTGACGCTGGGATGACGGGGGTGGCGAGGGAGAACAGCGGTCCCGCCGGGCGTTCGGGGTCTGACGCAGCTGATACTGGGCGTCGGGGTGGTGGTGTCACGCTCTGGTTAAGCCCTGAGATCAACTGTTTGGATCAAGCTCTCAGCTAACTATCCCATGTGTGTACGCTCAACCCAAGCGAAACGATTTGAACTAAAATATGGTCGTATTATTCATCTGTATATCCTCACCTCAAAAAGGTAGATGACGAACGAAGCGTGTTGCAAATTAATGCGATACATTTTCGGAATTAGTAAGATCGTGTGAACGTCTCGACATCCGGCGTGCCATTCTTATACCCTAGCGCGGGAATACTCACAGCTTGAGTTGGGGCCGTGTGAACCTAGCTCCTACAGCGGAGAAGGTGTTGGGTGGCATTTTCCGCGTGGCACCGTCGCGGCTCTTTCCTCGACCTACTTTCTGGGTAAGTTGGTAGTTGGCTCAATCCTGCCCCGGTCGACGCTGAGTTCGCCGGAGGTGCCTGCAGGAAACGGCGAACTTCCTCGGAAAGTGTGCGAGCGTCTGGAGCAAATGGTTGAGAGCAGAATGATATTGAGATCCTCGCCAAATGTCTTGCTGGCTGCGTCAACACGACAATGCGCTGACACAATCCCTCGACGTGCAGATTCTTAACAGGCTTGTGCTCGTTGTGAGCCCCGTTTCAGCGTCAACCCCGTTTTGTTGTCAACCCTTCCCGAGGCTATCACTAAAGACTACGAAGTGTCAGGTTTCCAGGAAGGAGGAGGAGCAGGTTTCTTTTATACGCAGGGTATTCTGCACAAATCTTTCCTTTTTCACGCAGAATTGTTACTTCCTTTGACCTGCGCTGACCCTCACTGCAGTCTCTATCCCGGTACATGAATGGTTGAAGGCGCAGTGGGGCGAAGACAGGAGCACTGTATCACTGAGCACAAGCCCGCTCCTTCATCGACATATTGGTCGCAGGGACATCGGCCCGGGAACCCCGGGCTCGCGGGCTGCGCCGCGCCGCCGAGTGCTCGCGCCGGGCTGACTTGGCCCACCACCGTGACCTGGCCTGACCTGAAGCCGTGCTGCCGTGACCCGGTGTGAGGTGGCTAATGCGACGTGGCCTCTATCGCTAGGGCCCCATTGCGGCTTACTGTGACCCAACGTGACTGGAAAACCCGGTTTGACCTGGCCCGTGACCCGGTGTGAGCTGGCCTCTGCTCTCACGTGACCTGACCTCTAACCCGATATGGTCTGACCTCTGGCCTATGTGACCTGACATCTGACCTGGTCTGACCTACCTTGTGACCAGGCGTGAAGCGACCTCTCACCGGGTGTGACCCGCGCCGGCAGACCATCACGGCGGACGCGCTGGCGCAGCCGCGGCTCACCACGCGCGTCACGTACCAGCAGGACGGCGAGACCCGCTCGGCCACATACACCACGGACGTGTCCGTGCTGCGGGGCCGCCTCAACGTGGCTACGCTCACGCACCAAGCCATGGCCGTCGGCAAGTTCGACGGCTGGCCCGAGGTGAGGCCGGCTCCGGCGCAGCGGCCGCCGCCGCCGCCACCGCCGCCGTCAGATGGCGACCCGGCGCGGGGGCGGGCGAGTCTCCGACGGAGTCGTGACGTCATATGTTTATTGCTGGTGGCCGACGGGTTTGCTGACGATGCCCGGCGATTTCGTTTTTGTGGTTTGGACGTGCTTTGCGACGAGCGGCTTCCGCGGTCGAGCGAGCGGCATCTGTGTTCGTGTCGAACGCAGCGAAAGACACATGTTTTGGCGGTCTCTTGATCGAGACCTGACTACGTTGCATCTGCAACGTTGCTGAGTCTCCTGACCTTTGTTACGCTTTAGTGATGGCGGGTCACGTTATGTTTGCAACGGAGCGGAGCAATGTCGCTCGGAGCAGAGCAATGCCGCTATTGTCCCGTGCCTCGTCCTCCGTAACAGTGTGGCCCTCGGGCACGTTGTCTGCTGCGGTGCTCCGGTCGCTGTCGTATCGCCGCCACTGGCTGATCCGCTGGTCAGTTGTCCCGGTTTGTAGGATGCCGCCAGCTCTTTCGGTTGGTGACAGAAGCCGCGCGTCCTTGAGCGTTCGTCGAACTCGTGTGACGGACGCGGGCGTCCCTCGGTAGCCCATCCGACCCTGTCAGGTCTCGCGGCTGGTCTCCCGGGCGGCTCTGGCTGCACGCTCGGCCGGCTGACCCACTCCGGTGGCAAGAACCCCAGTGCGCGCATCCCACCGCAGATTGGCGTGTTGCAAGGATCGAGTGTTGAAGCCGCACAAAAGAATCATTGCTATAATCCTAGCCGGAAAACGCCGCCCGTGCGCCGGCTCCCACGGCGGGGGCGCGGCCCCCGCGGTCTCCACCCACCCGCGCCGGCCGCGATGTTCCCGGAACTTCACGCCGAGCCGGCCGTGCGCTGCCGGCCCACGGGTCCACCGGCCGCCGCCGCCGCGGCTGCTGCAGCCAGCAGTCCCCTGAGCCGAGATTTCCTGCGCGATTTCGTGGCGGCCCGCCGCGTTGATTGCTGTGCACCGTTTGCCGGTTTCCTGTTGTCCTGTTTCCTGTTGTCCTGTTGTCCTGTTGTCCTGTTTCCTGTTGTCTCCCAGCGTCGGGGAGGCCACACGAGAGGCGGCGACGCGGCCGCTCGTGCAGCCGCCGCGGCGCGCCGGGCGCCGGGCCGCTGCGGCGCGGCGACGCCCCGGCACAGTTGGCCCGGGCAGACAGCCAAAGTGCGCCGGCCGTGCTCCGTGACGGGAGGCGTCGCGCTGCGGCCGGCGAGACCACAGCGCGGCGCCGCCCAGCGCGCCCGCCGCCGGTGTCGCGCATTCTTCGACGCGGACCGCCCGCACCGGCCGACGTCACATTCCGGCGGCGGCGGCGGCGGCCCGGCCGGTGCGGCGGAGAGGCGGGCGGCCGACCGGTCCGGCTGGCGTGGTTTGCCTGGCGGCCGGCTGATGCTGCTTATTGTCGGAGCCTCGTCTAACGACCGCCCGCTCACCGCTGCACGACGTCCGCAGCGGCACCGGCGGCAAGCAAGATATGACGGGGGGAGGGGGGAGGGGGAGGGCGATGTGAGGAGGTACGGTCGGCATGGGTTTATGGTCGGAACGGGTCTCTATGGACGCTGCCAACTGACATGAGAGCTATTCAGTAGGCACACGCTAGATGACTAAGAGACTGGTTTGCTATCCGGATGCGCCACTGCATGCGCTATCGTCTTTGTGAACAACGGGGGTTGTTTGGTGCGGCAACACTTTTTACATTGCTGCAGTCATCTGGCGGTCGTGCCGTCATGCAAGAGCACCGCAGTTTTCGTCGCTTCAGGTGGTGTCTTCTCCCCAAGCGCTTCCATAATGCAAAGCTCGCGGTGGATAACAGCGTCGTGGGAGAGCATCGTCCCGCTGTCGCATGTAAGAACAGCTCCGGGACGTGTTCACTTGGCACAGTAGCATTTCTGGTATAGGAAAGCTGCGGCGACGGAAGCCGTCTGTCTCGTCGTTGCCACGCCGGCCGCGCTGATCGATAGGCTTTGGGCAGCCCGCGCAGTACTGTGCATGTGATGTGCTCGTCTGCCGTATACGATGCACGGCTCATCACGATAGCCCGCTGGCGGAGGAAACACAATGACGAATGTATGCACTGCCGCGTCAATGTGCCTTGATAGATCGTGCCTTTAGGCGTGGCCCGTGTGATAGAGCCGTTGTGCGTTGTAGAACAGCATTGAAGGGGGGCAGCTGCAATAACGGCCATTCGGAAGAGGCGGTGGGTCGCTGTATGAAAGGATTCATTGCGCACCGCTAAGGAATCCATGATGCCTGTTACGAGGCCGTGGATATGAAGATACTTAACGTCTGCCGTTCCGAGAAGCGGACGTTCAGCGACTGAGTATTGACGCACAGAATACAGCTAGCTCCTTCCGGAAACTGACATCCGTTATAACAACTAGGACGTCTTTCAAGCCACGAGCGAGTGGAAAAAGCCGAAGTCCACCATGTCCGGCCAGTCAGGTCCACTGTGTCCGGCCTGGCCGCCGGGTCCGGCCAGTCAGGTCCACTGTGTCCGGCCTGGCCGCCGGGTCCGGCCAGTTAGGCCCCCTGTGTCCGGCCTGGCCGCCGGGTCCGGCCAGTTAGGCCCCCTTTGTCCGGCCTCGCCGCCATGTCCGGCCAGTCAGGTCCCCTTTGTCCGGCCTGACCGCCGTTTCCGGCCAGTCAGTCCCCTTTGTCCGGCCTGGTCGCCGTTTCCGGCCAGTCAGGTCCACTGTGTCCGGCTTCGCGCAGTCGTCTGGATGGCTGGGCCAGTTCGGCTCCGGTGTGCTGACGCACCACCGGCGGTGGCTGTGTGCTGCGCATGCGGTCTGGCCCGCGTGGACTCTGAGTCCGTCGGCCACAGTCGCGCTGGACTCGGTCGCCGCGTCGAGTCCGTGAGCATCCGTCCCTGGCCCGTCGCAGTGTGCCGCGGCGGCAGACGGGGCGCCCCGCGGCCGCGGCGGCTTGCCCGCTGGCTCAGTTGCGGGCTCGGGCTTGGGCTGCTCCCTGTTTTCTCCAGAGCTGTTGGCTCAGCGTGTCCAAAGCAGCAGCTTGTGCATGGACGCCATATGGCCATTGTGGGCGGCGCACCCTAAAGCCCAAATGATCATCAGCCGTTTGTGCAGTTGCGGTGGACTCGATTGCAGCCTAGCCATCTGTCTGAGGGGCCACCCCCCGTAACGCCTGTACAGGTGCTGCCGCTGCCGTGAGTTTGCGCTGCTGGCCTTCTTGACTTGATCCGGCCTGTCGCCTACAGCAAATGAGGGCGTTCCTGAGGTTGTCGTGGCCTGCTGTCTGTGCCGAATGTGCTGGCAATGGTCTGGCAGCCCAGGGGAGAGGGGGGAGGGAGGAGGAGGCGGCGGGCAGGCTTGCCTGCGCTGTTGGAGCAGCGCCGTGGACCATAGGTCTGACCTGTAAACCCACTGACCGATGCCCGCAGCTGACCTGTGCTCCTCTGCCACCTGACCTCTGAGCCCGCCGACCTGCCCTCTGAACCCGCTGCCCTCGGAGCCCGCTGACCTCCGACCTTTGTCCTCTCGAGCCCGCCGATCTGTGATCCATCTGACCTCTGACCCAGCTGAGCTGTGATCTGACCTGTGCCCTGCCGACTCGTGATCCGCCGGTCTGTCGTCGCCGCAGGTGCAGATGCAGCTGGAGCTGGCCGACGACAAGGGCCGCTCGAGCTCGCTGGAGGAGCAGATCCGGCAGGAGGGCGCCAGGGAGGTGGTGACCGGCTGCTTGCGCGGCGCCGTGCTCGACCTCAACTTCGCGCGCGAGCCCGACTTCCCGCCGTTCGTTCGCCGCCAGGAGCTGGAGCGGGTCCGCAGCCTGGTGAGTCAGAGTCGGCCCACTGAGTCACAGAGTCGGCTGAGTCACGGCCGCTGCTTCCGATCGGATCGGTTACCGGTTTGTTGCGGGGTGCAGAGGTCTGAGATGTACGGTCGGGTGGAGGGAGTCACGCGAGTCTTTCGGCCAACTGCTTGGACTCAGCGGACCCTGACGGACGTCGCGTCTGGGGTGATGAGTCGACCGACTCCCTCCCTGTCGTGGGAGTCGATGAGCGTCTGTCCGGAGCTCGGTTGACTCAGAGTCAGATGTCCCGCGCCTTCTTCGTCCTCGCGCGTAGGCCGTCGGTCGTCGCATTACCTGCAGTGAAAACGGATGCTGGGTGAGTCATTAGGGGCCGTCAAGGGAGGGCGCGTCACTTCTCGCCGACTCAAGTGGTCGCCGAGATCGAGTCGCCCGCTTGACCCGAGACGACGCCGCGTTTGTGTCGAGCGCCTGACCGAGCCGGGCGTCGGTCGTGTCCGGGCCGCGGGACCCGCGGCCCTGCCATCCGTGAATGTCGCCACGCTCACCAGCCGCCGCTGTGAACGGCTTGACTGCCCCCGCCGGGCCGCTAGCGGCCCGCGCGACGGGCGGCCGCCACTCGGTCCGGCCTCTGGTCACCTGATGTTGGCCTGTCCCGGGGAGCAGGTCTGTCAGGCTCGGGGTCGGAGGCGGCAGGCGGCGGTGCGCCGGACGCGTCGAGCGATCCAGGCCCGAGCCGCGCCGACCGCCCGTCGGCTTCTCCGGCGCCGTTGCGGCGGTCGGCGCGCGACGTGTCGATAATGACGCGAGATGTGGCAGCGGCAACTGCGTCGCCGGTGCGTGCGTCGACGAGTAATCGGTGATCAATCGACCGCTGTCGCCCGGCCGCCGAGCAGTGAGCCCTCAGCGGTCGGCCCGGTGCGGCGTCGAGCAGGGATCGACCGGGCGGCCCTCTCAGCGTCGGCGAGCGGACCGGCGCCCAACTGGCCCCGACCCCGCCGGTGCGGAGAGCGGCCCAGCAGCGACGCCTCTCCCGTGTCCGGCGAGGCGGCGCGCCGCATCTGTGAGCGTCGATGACCGCGCCGCGCGACCGTAACCGGCTGGCGTGTCGGGCGATCGGTGCGAGGGAGGGGAGTCGCCCTGGCAACACCTGTTCTGAGGCGGCGCTGCCGCGTGTGCCGCACTGCTTTAAAGCGGGGGTGGGCTCTGATTGCTCAGCGGCACGAGCCGCGCCGGTCCCCTCCCCTCCCCTCCCTTGGGCCAGCTGTGTGGAGACGCTGTCCCGGCGGCGTCCGTCCGAGGCCCCGGGGCAATCGAGTCCCGCTGGAGCGCGGCCAGCCGGCTATTAATTACGGCCTGGCGCCCGTTGTCAGCCGAGTGGGCGTGGCAGGGGGCACTATGGCGCCGTCTGCGCGCGCACTGAAGCGCTTGGCCCCACGGATCGGAGCCGACTGGCTCACACACCGAGACAGCGGATATGCTCGATGCGTGTGTGCTGCTTGTGTGTCATTGGGGCTGTACGACGCACTCAGCTGCTGAGGCTTTATGACATCGCCTGCGTCTCACTTTGGCGGAAAGCGTGGGCACCGCGGGAATCGAACCTCGTACCTCTGGTTTCCCAGACGCGCAGTGGTTAGCGCAGACGCGTTAACCACTACAGTACCGGCACCTCCTGTGTGCTGCTTGCGAAGCGTTGTTGCAGCGCTGGGTGCGCGCCGTTTGGATCATCCCGCGCTGATGTCAAGTGTCCATGGGTGATCACTGATCTTCCGCATTCACATGGGTCTTCCCGTATTAATGCCGCCTTTCCGCACGTCGGTTGCCCCCAATGGAGCCGACGCGGTCTCACCCTCACCCCGCATTTTTCTCCTAATAGCACAGATGGCTCGCGATGGAAAGACAAAAATCGCCGTGGCGCGTGCTCGCCAAGCGCCGCCGTCTCCTCTCTCCCTTATTAAGACAACCCTGACCGCGCCAACGGCTGGCTGGTGCCTGCGGTCTGGATGACAGCATCTCGATACGGATGTTGTCATCAGTCACAGACGTCGGCTGGCACTCCAACGATTGCAATGTCATGTCTGCTGACGCTATGATTTGTGGCCGGGGCACCATAGCGTGTCCAAATACCGTGGCGTGGCCAGGAAACCGTGGTCTGGCAGAGACACCGTGACCTGACCCAGACACCATGACCTGACCCAGACACCATGACCTGACCCTGACACCATGACCTGACCCAGACACCATGACCCGACCCTGACACCATGACCTGACCCAGACACCATGACCCGACCCAGACACCATGACCTGACCCAGTCACCACGACCTGACCCAGACACCATGACCCGATCCTGACACCATGACGTGACCCAGACATGCCTTGACCCTGACATCGTGACCTGACCCAGACACCATGACCTGACCCTGACATCTTGACCTGACCCAGACACCATGACCTGACCCAGACACCATGACCTGACCCTGACACCAGGGCCTCACCCAGACGTCATGACCTGAACCTGACACAATGACCTGACCCTGACACCATGACCTGACCCAGACACCTTGACCCGACCCAAACACCATGGTCTGACCCAGACATCGGGACCTGACCCGCCGTACTCGGTAATAGCGAATATGCAGCCTCATTCCTTATTGTGCCGAGAGTTTGGCGACAGTTTGCGTTCTCGCACTGGATTGGATATGCGGCCCGATGAGACCCTTTTATCCTCGCACTGTTGGCCTCTGATACAGGAGCTGACGTTCTAATCTTCCACCTCTCCCAGGATCTGTACTGTTGTCTCCCGTGGAGCTTTAGCGGACTCCTGAGAGCCGCCTTTTCCATCTTCATGTGTGGTCGCTATCATTGGTGGTCCCCTAATGCACTCGTGAAGCTGTGTGGTACCCTCACTCGCCCACATTTCATCGATTCCAGCCTGATCACAATGTCTAGATAATAGCTACATTCCTGGCCATAATGAACTGACGTTCGTGGATCAGAAATCCGTCCAAGCTCTTCCTGTTCACGCTGCGCGTAGCCCTGCGCTGGCATTGAGCTCGGCTGAAGCGCCCAACCCATTTTCACATCTGGCACATCCTATTCCTGGATGTTATCGGCTTGCTGTTGATGAGAGGATGTGCGTGCCAATTCGTCCCGCACGGCCGCACCGTCTTGGGCGGCGTATCTGCTCGACCAGTGAGTTAGGAAGGGTGGCCGACCGGTGCTAATGTGTGACGAGGAATAGGAAAGGACGCTCGCACCCCATTTGTCAGAGGCTTGAATTCAAGCCATCTCCTGCACCACAGCTGCGTGGTCACGTCCCGCCACGAACTGCTCGACCCATGCAGCGGTAAAACCGCGCCCAGTGCAACGGCTGCGTGACGACGGTGCGCCCCCGGTCGCCTTCAGCCGCCCTCAGTCGCCGCCGGTCGCCCTCAGTCGCCGCCGGTCGCTCTCGGTCGCCCCTGGTCGCCGCCGGTCGCTCTCGGTCGCCTTCAGTCACCCTCAGTCGCCGCCGGTCGCCCTCAGTCGCCGCCTGTCGCCGCCGGTCGCCACCGGTTGCCCTCGGTCGCCGGTCGCTCTCGGTCGCCCTCGGTCGCGGCCGTTCGCTCTCGATCGCTCTCGGTGGCCGTTGGTCGCTCTTGGTCGCCGCCTGTCACTCTCGGTCGCCCCCGGTCGCCGCCTGTCGCTCTCGATCGCTTTCGGTCGCCGCCGGTCGCTCTCGGTAGCCCTCGGTCGCCGCCGGTCGCTCTCGATCGTTCTCGGTGGCCGTTGGTCGCCAGCGGTCGCCAGCGACTCTCAGCGGCGCGATCGGTCGGCGCCTGTCCGTGCCGCTAATGGAGCACCGTGTCAGTCGGCGGGCGGTACACGGTCGGAGGCGCCGCCGCCGCGGCCGCCCGCCCGCCCGCCGGCGGCCGGGACGCGCCGGGTCGGAGGAGACGGGCTGCCTGGGCCGGGGTGGGGCCGCCGCTGACGGCAGGGCACGTGACATGCGGAGAGGGGAGGGGGGGGGGGGCTGCGGTGAGCCGCGAGGCTTGGCTCGTGCACCGTTTGGGATGGGGCGGCGCCAGACCTGTGCCTGGATCTGTCCGCCGCTCGCTGGCAGCTCTGATCGACGTGCGTGGTCGCTCGGCCGCGCCGGCCTGCCCGCCCGCGGCCCAGCGCCGGGACATCCATGTCTCACGATGTGTGCACGCGCCCGGCATGACAGGCCCGCCGTGCACGACGTCTGCCGTGCCCAGTCCATTAGGCCGCGGTCGGCCGGGCGCGGCGGTGTCGGCTTCCCGGCGTCACCTGCGCGGAACGCGAGGCTGACGCTTTGCCTCTCCGCCTCTCCCGCCGCCCCCGTCGCTCCGTGATCGGCAGCGCGGAGCCGCGACTCGGGTCATGCGCACGCGACGGAAGAAACTCGAACTGCAAGGCCGCGAGGCACCGCTCGGCAGGCCAACGCAGTGGCTGGGGTTTTCAGAAGCTGGGAGTGTTCGGCGGAGCGGGGCACGGAGGGATGATGGAAAAACTCGGGCCAGTCAATGAGACCAGCGGATCTTGCGGTCAACTTTCACGAGCGGCTGGGAACTTTGAAGGTCTGAGGTAATTGGAGCGGGTCGCAGATGCAGGAGACGAGTTAATGACGTCAGTTTTGCATTCGTGTGAGGATTGCTACGGCGGGCTGTAGCAATGTCACGAGCGTTACCTGAACTCGCGACGGCATACTACAGCTCTGGCCGTGTGCTAGCTGGAGATTCTGCCGCTCTGATGTTCCGCGCTGTGCGGCTTGAACAACACACGTAACACAACACACGTCACACAGCACGCGTCACACAACACACGTCACACAACGCACGTCACACAACACGCGTCACATGACACACGTCACACAACACGCATCACACAACACACGTCACACAACACATTACACAACACGCGTCACACAACACACAACACGCGGCACACAACACACGTCACACAACACACGTTACTTGCCCCGCGGCTCGCCGGTCCCTGAGCCAGTGACTTGTGTTGTGTTGACCGGTCCCTGAGCCAGCGACTTGTGTCGTGTTGACCGGTCCCTGAGCCAGTGAATTGTGTTGTGTTGACCTGTTGCTGCGCCAGTGACGTGTGTTGTGTTGACCGGTCGCTGAGCCAGTGACGTGTGTTGTGTTGGCCGGCCGCTGGGCCAGTGACGTGTGTTGTATTGGCCGGCCGCCGAGCCAGTGACGTGTGATGTGTTGGCCGGCTGTTGGGCCAGCGATGTATGTTGTGTTGGCCGGCCGCTGAACCAGTGATGTATATTGTGTTGGCCGGCCGCTGAACCAGTGATGTGTTTTGTGTTGGCCGGACGCTGAACCAGTGACGTGTGTTGTGTTGGCCGGCCGCTGAGCCAATGATGTATGTCGTGTTGGCCGGCCGCTGAGCTAGTAACGTCAGTCGTGTTCACTGACGTCCGACGCTGTTGCAGTCCCGGGACCCGTCGGAGGGCGACGGCGGCGAACGCACCACCCGGCGCCTGCTGGTTAAGGTGCTGAAGGCGGCCGGTCTGGGCGCCACCAAAGGTGAGAGGTCGGCCCACCATGGGTTCTGTGCGCGGGCCGGGCCCGCCGCGGCCGCACCTCGACTCTCCGGCCGGCAGGTCCCACAGCTGGTTGTTCTGCGTGTGGCGTGTCGGCTCTGGGAGGAACGGCGCGCGGTGTGCCATACCCAGCAGGAAACTGGCCAGCGGCAGTAGGCAGGGACAGTCGTACGCGACAGGGAACGGACTGCCGCGGTGTGCGGAACTGTCACACGCGACGGGGAGCGGACTGCTGCGGTGTGCGGGGACTGTCACACGCGACGGGGAGCGGACTGCTGCGGTGTGCGGGGACTGTCACACGCGACGGGGA
The DNA here is from genome assembly GCF_011947565.3 of Pollicipes pollicipes. Lineage (NCBI taxonomy): Eukaryota > Metazoa > Arthropoda > Thecostraca > Pollicipedomorpha > Pollicipedidae > Pollicipes > Pollicipes pollicipes. Next base: position 51,640 of record NW_023596227.1, on the reverse strand, counting down.
GCGGACTGCTACGGTGTGCGGAGACTGTCACACGCGACGGGGAGCGGACTGCTGCGGTGTGCGGGGACTGTCGCACGCGACGGGGAGCGGACTGCTGCGGTGTGCGGGGACTGTCACACGCGACGGGGAGCGGACTGCTGCGGTGTGCGGGGACTGTCGCACGCGACGGGGAGCGGACTGCTACGGTGTGCGGGGACTGTCACACGCGACGGGGAGCGGACTGCTGCGGTGTGCGGGGACTGTCACACGCGACGGGGAGCGGACTGCTACGGTGTGCGGGGACTGTCGCACGCGACGGGGAACGGACTGCTGCAGTGTGCGGGGACTGTCGCACGCGACGGGGAGCGGACTGCTGCGGTGTGCGGGGACTGTCACACGCAACGGGGAGCGGACTGCTGCGGTGTGCGGGGACTGTCGCATGCGACGGGGGACTTCACTGCGCTGCACCTGTCCTTTCACATCAAACAACGCACGTGCTGCGGCGGCCCACACGGTCTGTCACACCGGGCGGGGTTGCCGAGCTGTAAGCTGTCGCTGCCGAATGCACGTGCAGGGTTGCACGGCCCGGCCGCCGGCGGTGAGTCAGCCCATCACGTCAGAGACTCCTCGACGGCGCACGGGATCTAAATCGGGGCGGGGCCGATCTGGCGGCCGGAATGCGGCGGCTCCCCTGTATCCTGCCGGCCGTCCGGGAGTGGCGCGTCCGTTAGACCTCCCGCTGGTTGACGCTGGTTCCGCCTACACGCTACACCGGACCTCCTGCCAGCCGTTAGACCCGCCGCTGGTCGACGCTGGTCCCGCCTACGCGCGACACCGGACATTCTGCTAGCCGTTAGACCCGCCGCTGGTCAACATTATTCCCGCCTACACTCGACGCCGGACCTCCTGCCAGCCGTTAGATCCGCCGCTGGTCGGCGTTATTCCCGCCGTCATGCAACACCGGACCTCCTGCCAGCCGTTAGACCCGCCGCTGGTCGCTGTTAGTCCCGCCTACACCCGGCACCGGGCCTCCTAACAGGCTTGAAACCTCCGGGCGTGTGATGGCATGTTTGTGGGACCGGACGTTAGACCTTACTGTGGATATGATACCACCATGTTCTCGGCGTTACCCTCATGCCGTTAGACACCCCGCACTCGGATGTGCGGACTCCTTGCAGCTATCGGTGGACGTGCCTATAGAAGTCGTGCGACCTTTTTGTACCCGGTGTTAGGTCTCCCTGTAGCCGGCGGGAGGTTCCTCGCACCAGACGTGACATTGCTCGGCACCAGACGTCACATCTCCCCGTACGAGACGTCATATCTTTGCACACCAGACATCCCATCTCCCCGCACTAGACGCGGCATCTCCCCGCACCAGACGTCACATCTCCCCGCACGGGACGTTGCATCTCCCCGGACCAGGCGTCATATCTCCCAGGGCTGGATGTAACATCTCCCCGTACCAAAAGTCACATCTCCCCACACCACATGACACATCTTCCCAAGCCTGAAATCACGTCTCCTCGGACCAGACGTCACATCTCTCAGCTCCAAAAGTCACATGTCCCCACATCGGCGTTACATCTCCCCACATCGGCGTTACATCTCCCCACACCAGATCGCACATCTCCCCACCACATCTTCCCACATCGCTGTTACATCTCTCCCAACCAGGTCGCACATCTCCCCACCACATCTCTCCGCATCGGATGTCATATATCGCCACACCTGAAGTCACATCTCCCCACACCAGATGTCACATCTTCCACCACGTCCCGTACGTCACATCCCTTCACACTGGACGTCAGAGCTGCCTGCCCCGTGCGTCCGCGCCGTGTCGGCCGTTGGACGGCGGCCTGGAGACGGCCGGCTCCTCCCAGCCCCATCGATCGTCGTGCCGCAGTTAGCCGCAGCACGGCTGACCTCTTCCGGGTGTGGAGGCGCCGCGGCCGCGACATTCGCGGCCCGCGGCGGTCAAGCGGCCGACGGGCCCCCGGGGGGGGGGGGGGGGGGGGGGCTCCCGCCGCGGGGTGTCAGCCGACCGGCATGCAGCTGGGCGGGGAGGGGGGGGGGGGGAGGGGGGCGAAATAAGGCGAAGACCCATGGTCGGTGATGGCGCGTGGTACTGTTGCCTGCTGTCACATGCCTAATTTGTACGTCTTTTGGAAAACATTTGAAGACTTTCCACTGTTCTAGAGTGATGTAGGTAATTCCTTGATATATTTCACCTTAACGTTGAGCGGTATTAGGTTCCCTATTAGCGCCGGGTATTAAGTGTGCGAAGCACAGATGGTGATGCGACGCTCAGTAATGACGGTTACAGCGTCCTCTTGATTTTCGCGTTACGAAAACAACGCCAGCTGCCATGTTGGGTCTGCCCACTTCCGCTGATGCTAAACGATTCAGAATGACCCGACGCGCTGCGGCTGAAAGCGAGCGGCCAAATAAGGCACGCTGTGGCGTGGCTGTGTACTGTAGGCAAAAGCCTGCTGGCGCTTCGAGCTCCCGACCGTCTCCAGCGCCTGACCATGAGCTCGATGACTGAAACGTGTCGTTTGCTTTGGTTGCGTCGAGGTCTCCGACCTGGCCCAAGGGATAGTGCGTCACCGAGAAGGCTAATGTGTTTAAGTCTGCCGATGGCCCGGAATTGAAGCAAAAAACGACACATGTTATGGATGGGGCGGACACTGTTGAATCACCATCGGCTTCACGAAACACCGCGTAAAGGAGCAGGTTGCTTTGAGTGGTGACGTCATTGACCGTTGTTTGGCCGCACCACACCCGTAAATCGCCGCTTGGCTCTACGGGGAGCAAAACAAACAGCGTGTGTACTGGTCCACGTGACCATTTTGGTAGGTGTATCAGAATTATCGGCCAGATGTGCTGCTGCGGAAACTCAAGTGTGAAACTGTTGCAAGGTGTCCCCTCTCGCTGCCTCTCCTCCGTTCCGTTTGTTTCTCAGTCCCCGCTCCCCTCTCCCCTCAACCTTCGTACCTCCCCCCCCCCCCCCCTCTCTGCATATATCGCGAAACCTGTACCTCACCGTCGTTGGTGTAGTGGCCTAGATCAGTGCGTAGGTCTTCCACATCGTTGTGTTTCCTGTTGTGGGTGCGCTTCCCGTAAATTAGTCTCCTCAGTACTGAGTTGAGCCAAAATAGTTAAGTTACGGGTAAGGTCGTGGGTCGAGCGGGTCTAAACGTCAACTGACAGGAACTTATGGGGCTTCAGCGTCCCGGACCGGCCAGTTACGCTTTTTACAGGTTACGTCTCTGTGTAAGGCCTCGCCAACCAGGCAGGCAAAGTCCAGCTGCTTTATGATCGCGAACGTACCGTCTACGCGTCTTAAAGTGACCCCGGCACTGTGACTCATAGGTGTGCTAGTTCTTGACCGGGGACTACCAGTCTCAGGTCCCGAATGCAACACTGGACAAATCTGATATTGCCACGTAAAAGCCACACTGAGTGTAGCCCTGTTCGTGGGGGCTAATATGCTCCCAAAATCTTTGCGTCTTCCCAAACTTTTTCACAGTCACCGAGAACGTAAACAATGCCTATTTTGCGGATATTCCGGCCTCGTATTGCCAGGCGTTGTCAGCTCCAATGCCAGCCATCATGCGAGCATTGCCATATGTGACTTTGTGCGCGTGTGCCGAACATCAGTGCACACTTGCTTGCTATCTTTTCAAAGGGGAACATTCCGGTGCATTGGTGGGACCCATTCGTATGAGTTCCCAAAAGGTGGCGTTCTCTCTTGGTTGTGTCTGAGTATCATCTATAAGGTGATATCACTCACGGTTATAGTCACCCCGTTAAGGCCCGTCGCGAAAAACATCTTACTGGCTTGCATATGAATTGCTATGATTAAGAGCCTGCCCGAGGTCGGTGAAACGTTCGCATGCACTGAATGGTCACGTGTTCAGTTAGGGTAGTAACGCTTGACATGCTCTGGTTTAGTGTCTTCCTATTCGCTCCACCGTTTGTAGTCCGAGTTACTGCGACCAATCGGAGGTCGAAACCAATTACTTAAGACGGAGCCGTTTCTCTGAAAGAAAATCGCCGTGCCCGAAGACACATCAGTCTGGCTTCTTAATATTCGTGCTGAGCGTAAAGCTATTTTGCTAGCTTTTCATTCGTAATGATAGGAAATTGATATGCTAAGGAAATATGCCGTGTCCCACACGTGAAGGCAATTTGAGCGTTTGCTCTGCACCGTTCCACCTGTCTGGCCTCAGTTCACACCCGCGGTCCGTGGATATCCACTGGCTCCGTCAGCCTCACACGAGCTCTGTGCTTCTAGCTCATTCCGCTGAAGAACGCGCCCACGTTTGTGCATACATAGTCAGGAGCTCAGAGTGTTAGGTAACAGGCTCTCCTCCAGATTGGCGTAGCTGGTGCCTTGACCTTTGCCTTCGACCGCCCCTGAACTTTCACGGTTGGTCGATGGTGCAGATCTGCAGGTTTTCTTAAACCTGCAAGCGTTTGCTACTCTGTGGCGGTCTGCGTTCTGCGATACTGTAAGGACAGGCCGCACGTCCTTGAGCTAACCCGAGCGCGCATCTGAACCGGCCTGACCTGGATGATTTTCGGTACTGCCCTGACCCGGCCGTACCTCCACACTGCCCTGACTCGGGTGTACCTCGGACCTCTCCTGACCCGGGGTACCTCAGTACCGTTTTGACCCGGATGTACCACAGTTCTGGTCCCGTCTGACGGCCGCCCGGGCACCCGTGTTTCAGGCTGCAAGGAACCGTACTGCGTGGTGGAGATGGATGAGCCGGCCCAGAAGTTCCAGACGGAGACCCGACTCGACACAGACCACCCGTTCTGGGACGAGGCGTTCATCTTGTGAGTGCCGCTCGGCGACCGGCCGCCATAGACAGCCGAATGCCGAGGTCAGGTTTTTTCTTGGAGCATATTGCCACCTCGCCATATATTTCCGCTGTAGTCAGCGCCAGACAGCGCCCGAAGTTCGCCGATAGTGCGGCCGTGTTTTTGCGTGCCGCCGACCGCTGACTCCCCGCCCTGTCGTGGCTGTGCGCCGCGCAGAGGCTGCCGTTCTAGTCCATATACAGCGGGCAGGCGCCTCCCCGTGTCAGCCGTTCCGGTAGCTTGGCCTGGCCGCGTGCGGTGATGCGGCCGGCCGCGGCGTATGCCCCAGGTGCCGGGCGCCCCGCCCGGCCCAGCCCAGCCCAGCCCAGCCCAGGCCAGCCGGCCGACGCACCTGTTTGTTATCGTAACCGGGCTGAGTCGGCTGACGGGTGCTGGCATGGACGACCGGCCGGGGCCGCCCGCCCCGTGACCGTCCGTCCGTCTGTTCTTCGGTTCGTCCGTCTGTTCTTCCGTCCGTCCGTTCGTTCTTCCGTCCGTCCGTTCGTTCTTCCGTCCGTCCGTTCGTTCTTCCGTCCGTCCGTCCGTCCGTCCGTCCGTCCGTCCGTCCGTCCGTCCGTCCGTCCGTCCGTCCGTCCGTCCGTCCGTCCGTCCGTCCGTCCGTCCGTCCGTCCGTTCGTTCGTTATTACGTCCATCTGTCCGTTCTTCCGTCCGTCCGTCCGTCTATTCTTCCGTCTGTTTGTTCGCGGGCCGCTGTCCTATTGTGCTGGTCACTGCCAGGCCACAAACAGGACCCCCTCCCCTTCTCTCTGCACGTTCTCTCCCAAAGCTATTATTGTTACGGGCTTTCGCTGCCGGGTTCGGCCAATGCGTTGCTGTCGAAGACGTCTGCTGAATCCGGATTTCGTAGCTGGGCACAGCGTCAGATGCAGACGTCACTGTGCTTCTGCTCACGCCGTGTCAGGCACGTACTTCCCTAGTAGCGCCCGTTGTGCTGTTGTTCGTCCGTCTGCCATGGGCAGCGATAGCTCGCCAGTACTGTCTGTCGTCCGACACGCTCCCTTCTCATGTAAGCGGCCACGTCCCGGCTGTCTTCACCTGCCGACGCGGCGGGGCGTCCACGCTTCCAGATGGTCCTCATGATTTGGTGCTCACGCGCCCGGCGGGTAGGCTGGCGCTGGTCGTGCTCCCGCAAAACTCATCCGGGACGGGATTATGCGATGACCTTGTAAACGCATATGCAGGAAACTGTTGGTCGGCCTATAGCGTGCCATCTTCCCGACAGTTCCGGCCGTTTGTATGATCTGCTGCTGCATGGCTTCGTCATCAAGCCCCTCCTTGCTAATATGCCGCTGCCGCGGGCGTGGGCGCGGTCGACCTATCTTTCTCGTCCGTCCATGCGCCGCCGGGCGTGCATTATTTTTGTTCAATCGGAAGGCGGCGGTCTGCGGATGGCTGCAGGGGTGCGACCGCCTGGCGTTAAAATTACTCCCCTCCGAACTTTTGGAATAACTTCTGAACTTTGGGCGGCCTGCCGCCAACGTTTTGGGAGCTGTCGATCAATTCAGCGCATTTTCCCGAAAACAGCCTCAGTGCCGGGTGAAGTCACCGATATTAACGGCGTTTGCAAAGTGCGTAGCGTCGCGACGCGCCTCTAAAGACATCTTCAAGCATCTTCTTTGTTTTTTATCGCCACGTATAGATTTTGGTATGATACGACTGACCTGACCTTGTGCCAGTCAATCAACCACATGACTGGAGGGCACATCGATTCATGAACAGAGGTCATGCAAGACTAGTGTCAGGCTCAGAACCCAATTAATTAATGGTGTCCAACTGTGGTAAATCGGTCAGTAAATATAAAACGTTTCCCATGCCAGTGATAAGTGGTTAGATTGTCGTGGACCTTAGCTCTTGTGACGGAAGAATAAAGGCACGCTGACGAACTTATCTGGCTAGACTTTTGGTCGGAATGATGTGCCCAGCTTCCTTCAATGACTTTACACATTGTGGTATGTTTTTATTCGTGTGTTGCTGTTACTTACATGGAGAGCACAGTGATCCACTTGGTGCTGGTTTCAAAGCCACGCGAACATTATAACGGGTGCCGCAGGCTGGAAGATTTACCACGCGCTCGGTTGGGAGTCAAATTGACCCCCCTGAAGGTTTTTCCAGCATGATTTCCGAACGGCGTGGCGTAACCGCACCAAACTTTGCACAGCTGTAGAGAACTGAATAGCGGATCTTTTGATGCAAAAATCAGATGTACCTTGTGGGGTCGCTGACCTATGGCCGGTGAAAGTCAGGCCATGGCTGCAAGCGAAGGGCATTTCTATTGAATCGCTCATTGTGATGTAAAGAACGGTGTGTCGGACGAAGCCGTACACATCTGAGATAGTTTTTTAGGCAATAAACCAAGTATTATACTGATTTATCATTGCGACCCATTCCATTGACCTTGTGTCAGGTATGAAAGTCAGACCGAGTTTAAAACTAACCTGCGTTTTAACCCCATTCTTGTTTTATGGGGCAGTTTTTGGTGCTCATTTCAAATGTATTAATGACATGGACCGCAACAGAATTTTTTAACTGACTTCTGAACACGCGCCCGGGTGGCCGGCTAGATACCATTCGCTCGGGTGGGGGTCAATTTGACCCCCCTGAGATATCGTAAACTAAGAGAGCTAGAGACACCAAATTTACAGAGTGTGTTGACCGGCATGTGAACTCACTTAGGTCAAAGTTTCAGGTTCCTATGTAATGATCTTTGGGTCAACAAAGGTCAAACTAGGTCAAGTTCCAGGTTGGTCTCCAAAATGCCTCTTGAACCTAGATTACCGTTTCTAAGCAAAAGGTCACATTTTCATGTAAGGTTAATGACTTTGACCTTTTAAAGGTCAAGGTGACCAAAATCATACAAGATTGCTCCGAGCTTGGCATTTGACTAAGCGACAAAGATTACGCTAGGCAGTATGTTCCTAAAATAAAATGTTGACCTGGGTTATTTTAGGTTAATAAACTGTTCTGACTTATAAGAAGTCCATGGAAGATATATAATGCGGTTCCTGCTGTTAATAAGTTCGAAATGAGCACCAGAAACTATCCCATACAGCAAGCCCTGGAGCAACAAAATAGGTTGGTTTTGACCTTGGTGTGACCTTCACATCTAACCTCTGGTAAATGTAATGTGTTCATTCAACTGTTGTGTTGCCTAAGAAAGCATCTCAGAGATGCATGGCTTCGTCTAACACTTCGTTGTTGGATCAGATTGAAGGATTCCCTAGAAATTGCCTTCGCTGAAACCATGGCCTGACTTTGACCTGCCATGGGTCAGCGACCTTACAAGGTACATCTTAATTTGTTACGCCAAACGATCCGCTATTCATTTGTCTACAGCTATTCAAATTTGGCGCGGCTGCGCCGCGCCGTTCGGAAACCATTGTGGAAAAAGCTTCGGGGGTCAATTTGACCCCCACCCGAGCGCGTGTTAAAGGTGAGACAAGGTCACTGCCCTAAAGTGACCCAGGTCAACATCTTGTTTTAGGAGCATATGGTCCATTGTAATCCCTGACGATTAGTTGAATGGTAAAATAGGAGCAATCTCGCAGGTATTGATCACCTTGACCTTATAAATGTTAAACAAGGTCACTGGTCTCATAGGCATTTTGCTTAGAACAGGTGTCTAGCGTCACGGAAGTTGCATGAGGAGGTCTGACGGCAAGTGAGGCACCGATATGGATTTTTACCTTGTTTGACCTTATTTGACTATAAGGTCATTACCTAGGAACCTCAAATTCTGACAAGTGAGTTCACGTACAGTCCAATCCACCATGTAAATTTGTTGTCCCCAGTTCTCTCACTTGCTGAAATCTCGGAGGGTCAAACTGGCCTCTCCCCGCCCCAGCCATGGATATTCAACCGGCCACCTGGGCACGTGCTAGACATTTTATGCGACTGATGACGTCATTGGCCAAGAAACGTAGATCGGACCAATGGTTCGGGAAAAGAAGTGACAGGGCGATCAATATCCGTTTGAATTGGCTTGATCTGCCGATTTGATTGTGAGGGGCTGGATGTTGCAACTTGTATAATGGTTTGAAAGGTGTGAAGGAGTTAAATGTTGGACATTACTAATGTCATTGGCCTTTGCACGGGTCTTTGTTATGTCAAATCATCTCAAATCTTGAAATCGCCGTGAAATTAGTCCTCAAAGCTGCCATATCATGAACCAAGCGTCGAGGGTCGAGGTTATGGGGGTGAAGGTCAGAAAAGGCCGTGAAACGACCTCAGGTGACGTATCAGCACTCTTACTCATCGAATTTAGTGTTATCATGTCTTGCCTTGAGCTAGGCTTGCTATGTGGCCATATGATAACCACGATGAGACACGTTATGTGATCTCTGACCCCGTATTTTTGCCCCAGTGACACTTCACCGTGCGAGGTAACTGAATGGGCCTCGAATAATAGCGGTTGGTCACGCGCGAGGCTGCTGCTCCACGTTGTTTTTATATGCCCCACTCAGCACATTGAATGTGAAATGGGCTAGCACCGTGCCCCCCTCGTCCCGCCCCCCCCCCCCTTCCCCACGTTGCGGACCGTGGGACCAGGATGAGCCTGCTGCACCCGAAGCTCGACCTCTCACATTATCTGGGACATTGGTGTACCGGTGCTTTGGCAGGACAGTAACCTTAAGTTTACTTAAAGTTGCTCCGATAAAGTGCACTGTTCTCGTTCATGCGCGAGCCTGTCGTCCGTGGTCACTGTGTGTGTGCTCATCAACTTACGGTGCTCTTGTCCATTCCCGTATTGTTTTTCGTGCGTGTGTGTGTATTCCCGTTGTGGCGTGCGTGCAGGCCGCCATTCTGACAGTGGCTGGGCTGTTCGAACGGAGCCGACCGTTCCGTGTGCTCCACGCGTCCCACCGTTGTGACCGGCGCGCGCTCCCCCAGCGACCTGTCCCCCAACACGGGCGAGCTGCTGTTCGAGGTGTTCGACAAGCAGAAGCCGCGCGACACCAACTTCCTGGGCCTGGGCATCGTCGGCATCGAGGAGCTGCTGATCAACCCGAGTCAGCGACAGATCATCCCGCTGCTGTCGCGGCCTTACGAGGAGGACCCGGTGTCGGGCTCGCTCACGGTCGAGGTACGCTCCCCGGGCTGATGGGGCGGCTGCGGCGCGCCAGGACCAGGCGCCGGAGACGGCCGTGGTTTCGAGGCAGTGGCTTAGCCGAAGTGATCGGGTACCTGTCGGGTGCAGGTGTCAGTGCTGGACTTGCATTGCAGTCGTCTTCGTTTTCACCGACGCTCCTGTTTTGGTGTTCAGAAATGCCGCTCGCCGTTTGTGCGGTGCGTTGTCCAAAACCCCACTGCGACAAATACGTGAAGCGTACCATAGCGACAAATAGGTTGATAACGACTGAAAGTCTGGACGAATCCCGTGAAGGTTCGATATCTCAAACAATACGACCGATAATTGTATTTGTAAGCGCACTCCTCGTGTTGACCATGTATCGCGGACCTGCACGCTTGGGGCGCCGGCCGCACGGCTGCATCACAGTGTCGTGACGGCGGCGCGACGCGCGCTGTGCTGCAGTTTCTGTTCGTGGACGAGGATGGCTCGCCAGTAGAGGAGGGGGCTCTGCCGCACCGCGTGACGCAGACCTCCGAGCGCCTGCTGACCTCCGGCGAGGTGCTGCAGACCACGCGCACCACCTACACGCGGCCGCAGGGTGAGTGGACCGGCTGCACTCCCTGCAGAAGTGGGTGGACCGGCTGCACTCCCTGCAGGGGTGAATGGACCGGCTGCACTCCCTGCGGGGGTGAATGGACCGGCTGCACTCCCTGCGGGGGTGAGTGGACCGGCTGCACCGCCCGCGGGGGTTGAGTGGAACGGCACCAGCTCGAGACGTGGGGAGACCCACACGGCACCTCGGGTAGCTTGAGAGATCCACACAGCGCTACGTTTCAGCGGGTCTCATTAGGTCGCGTGTGATGAGCTTGAGTTGTGGAATGGCGGACACGAACCCCACGCCCGGCCCGGGAAGGTTCGAGCGGATCAGACGCCCCATCCTAGGCGTTAAATAGACCCACGTGCTACACCCATGGAGTGTAAGTAGACCCAACACTATACATATACCTGGAGGGGGTAAGTAGACCCACGCACTACACCCCTGTGGTGTGAGCGGACCCGTGCAGTACGCCCCTGTGGTGTGGGTGAACCCAGCGCTACACCCACCTGGAGGGGACTCATTACCTCTGGCCATGCTCCCTGCTGACAGTCGCCAACATCATCCGTGTTAGTGGGCTAGCCATGCACCGCCGTGCTCTGATGCAGCCCGGCCGGCCGCTGGACTACAGCGTGTTCAGACTTTCCAGATTTTTGTCTGTGCTGCATTATGATGGGCTCTACCAGGAGCTGCGCGACGAGTGTTAGTGGTCAGGTTGTGAACATACATGAGGTGGACTGTAACACTCGTGCCCGAAATGTTTGAATGCCGATCCTGCCATGTCATTTCTTGCTGTGGAATACATGAGCCTGGACGCAGTAACAACAGCCTAGGGTCAGGCCTGGGGCTCGTGTTCGAAGTCGCGGCGGCTGTTGGTGCGTAGCTCAGAGACTGATGTTTATAATGACCGTATCATTTGATGTTGATGTTTGGTGGTGCACATGTTGATGGGGGTCCTGCCTTGGCGGCGACGCTTGGTGTAGCGCGTCCACTTTCGCTGACTCGCCCCTTTCTGGGGCACCCTCGCAGATGATGACGACGGCCGCTTCGTCAAGAGCATGGCGCTCAAGGACGTGGACTCTAAGGCTCGCCCGAACGCCAAGAAGAGCACGCTCATCATTCACAGCTCGAAGAAGGTGAGCGGGCGACGCCGGGCCCGGCGGCGCTGGGCCGGCCGCCGCGCTGCCTCCCGAGTCTCTCTTGCTCGCTGCGTGTATGTGTGGTCGTGCTCTGTCCCCGGCGGCATGCGTTGTGGTGTGCTGCCTTTGGCAGAGCCGTGGAGTAACTCTCGGCCGACCGGGTCGCCACAAGGCGCGATGGTGTTGGTCTAATGTGTTGGTAAAGAACGATGGGATCTGAAAGGTGCGCGTCATGGCTACATTTTAGGCCAGAATTTAGGGCAAAATCGAGTTTGTAACTTCCCTTCCGTGCTCTTTCGGTCTTGTTCTGACATTCGCCGTGCGGCGTGTCTCAGCACTGACTAGCGTCATTCCCTGAGCAATGCGACTGGACAGCTGCCACACTACGTAAACTTTCCGCCCCTCTCTGCATGACATTACTAACGCCTGCCATGTAGTTGTACGGCCGTTTCTGTGGTGCACCGGCCGGACACTGTCTGGACACTGTCCGGCGGCCGCCGCGAGCCGGGCGGCGCCATGACGTGCCGTGACCGGCGGCCGGCCGCACGCGGCGCCGGCACGCGCCGGCCGTGCGGTGCGTGCCGGCCGGCCGTGGCGGCGCCGGCCGCGCGTGACACTAACGCCCCTCCTCCGCCGCTCTGCCCGCCCCGTCGCTCTGCCGCCGCGCTCCATCTGCCAGGAGAACGTGGACCTGCCGTCTGTGAAGGTGAGCTGGCCTGACCTGACCTGATCGGGTCTGACCTGACCCGACCTGACCTGACCTGACCTGGGTAGACCCGACTGCCTGCTACCCGCTCCGGGTCACAAGGAATTTTCGGGCTCCCCTGCCCCATTACACAATATTTTTACACCATGTGAGAGGGTTCTGAACTGCGAGGGTCCGCTGCCCCTACGGCAGTGAATAATAACACAGGACCTTTACTGATGGTGTCGTCGTGTCGTCAGTGTCCTATACCTGCTTTCCCTGCTTTTTAAGGCGTATGTGGCCAATTGATGGAGTTTTTTGTCATTGAATCGCTGTAAGGTGATTGACCCCGTGATTGTGCATTGTGCTACGAGCCGCCATGTTCGCTTACCCCGTTTCGACTTACATGACACTGCTCTCACACCCCGGTACGTCGCTCTTTTGTGTTGCTTTCTCAATAACGTCTCCTAAAAGTAAGCACGGGTCGCTTAAAAGCGTAGACGGCAAGTGGTAGTTTGGCCAGAATTTCTAAACACTCTAAAATGCGTTTACATTCCATTGCACGAGGACCTGGCATATCTGGTAAACTGACCTAGAAGGCGCGTGGCGTGTGAGCGTTGGCGCGCTGCCGCCCCACATAGCCGGGAGCCCGGCCGGTCCCGAACTATCGCGGCGGCATGCGCCTTTAGCAGTCCAGCCGTGTCGCTGCCCGCTCGCCCTGCGGCGCTGCAGGCTGTGGCTGTGGCTGCTGCTGGCTGTGGCTGTCGTCCCGAGGCCTGGCCGTCGCTGTCCCGCTGCTGGTCACCGAGCTGACCCTGGTCCGATGTTGGCTGCACCGCCGGGCTCCGACCGCTCTGGCCACTCTCCTGGCTCTGTCCTCACCCGAGTCATCCCCGTGATGGCGGCCGAGCGTCCTCCGTCGCCTCGTGACTCTCCTCGCCGTCGGTCCCGTGACCTCTCGGCGGTGCGGGACCGAGTCGTCCTCGCGATGCTGGCTGCGCTCCCTCCGTCGCCCCCCCCCCCCCCCCCCCCCATCTCCCCTCCCGGTCCCGCGACTCCTCCCGGTAGTGCAGGCCACTCTAGCACGGATCGCACTCCTCCGTCGAGAACCGGCCGCGGCAGTAGGGAGACCGCCCCCCCCCCCCCCCACGCTGACTGCCCTGCCGCCGATAGAGCGATCCCCAGTCTGTGCTCCGCCGCCGCGCCGCCCGCATCGCTTCATCATAGCTTCTTTTTTATAGGTTCAGCGCAATAACGACGGCCTGTGGGTCGAAGTGCCGGCCAAGGTTTGTACGTTTTGTTTTGGGCGCCGCCTCCTCGCCAGACCGCTTGTTTCTCGGTGTCGGCCGGCGCTCGGTGTGCGGTCGCTGCTTTCGGGAGGGAGGCTCCCCCTGGGGCTCTGCTGGCGGCGGAGGTGGGAAAGCATGCGATCTCCCCCAGCCGCGGCGCCGCTCGCCCCGCGCTGCTCGCCCCGCGCTGTTTGCCCCTGGCACCGCCACTGGTCGCACCGCGCGTTCTCATCACGTGGCTGCTCCTCACACGGGTCCGCTTACACTCGCACCGAATGGTCTTCTCATCGGGTGCTGGCATACAAGAGTTGTAACAACTCTCGTATGCCAGCAGTTGCCAACACAAGGCTAACAGTTGGCCTTGCAGGAGCTCCGACTGATGATGCTCGCCTTCGCTCCTGGTGGCCTGGCGGGATGCTTCTCTCACGCTCGGTCGTCGAACGATCTCTGCATTATTCCCACCATGTGGATGCTGGTGGTCACGAGTAGCGTTCTCACAGGGTGCTCTCGTCAGCAGTACAGGACGCTCTTATCACGCACTGCCTGCTCAGCCAGCACAGATTTGAAGTGGCTTGGATTCCGTGCGTGGCGTTCGGTGCTGTGTGCCGTGTACAATGTGCTGCCTTCAGCGGCTCTGCAGTTCACGATGCTGTCCAGGAAGGAGCGCGGCTGTTGGGTGGTGCCGGTGGCGGTGGTGGTAGCGTAGCGGTCCCTGCGGAGGTGGCGATGGTCACTCAGTGACTCTGGACTGGTAGTAACGGGCTGCCACCTCGGACGTGTTGATGACGAGCTGCGTTTTGGTGGTGGGCAGCAGGCATGCCTCAACGAACGGGGCTCGTGCTTTTAATGCATCGGTGGTCGATGGTGCGAAGGTCGTAGCTGACTTTCGAACGTATGAACGCAGCTCACTCTACGTAGCAGTGTGCGTCGCATGACTGTGGACATTCAGTTGCGGTGTTGTTTTTCTCGAAACGTTATTGCGTTGTTTGCTGCTAAAATGTCCCGTGTGTGACGCATTCCTTATGCGTTGATATTGCGTTGACTGAGACGACGTGCTTGGAATCCTTAATTCTTCGGCGAAGACTTGTGCACAAAATCGCAGTCTGGGCGTTACAACGAAATAGTACTAAACCAGAATAATAGAAAATGCCGTGGAATTGATGTATGACGTCAATCAGTTGTGACCAATTGTTAGCCACTGATGTCTCGCACGGCACTGCCCGAGCGAGGAATCGCCATGGGGCACGTGCTCCTCGTTGCCCTCATACTTACGTGTGTAGCGGCCTCTTCCTAACCCACTTGCCACCGCGGGCGGGTCAATGGCTCATCACATACTCCCGCGTCCCGTGTTACCGGCGATTGCATCCGCTGTAACCATCTGCGCGCCCCTCCCTGAGCGATCCTGTCGTATGATGACCCACGTCCGTGTCGTTGCAGGACAACTTGGACGACTCCATTCAGACGTCGGAGGCAGGCTCAGACGTGCAGGAGGCAGGCAGAAGCGGCCACTCCCCGTCGTCCGGTACGACAGGCGTCACGTGTTCCGTCGCTGGCCAGCCGGCCAATGTCGCGTGTTTGCGTGTCTGGGTGCTGCGGTCTTGCCGCGGCAGCGGTGGGGTCGCTCCACATGTGTTGCAGTGTGTTTGTTCGTGTCTGAAACTGCGCGACTGCGGTCTTGATCTCCCCTTGGCTGTGCTCCTGCGAGGGAAGGCTCGCCGCAGCGTGTCACATCGCAGTGCGGTCTGCAGGTGTGCTTATGAAGCGTTGTCTCTCAAACTCTGACTTATCTGCCACGCGGCGGAACCGCCAAAACCCACCTTTGACTAACGGCGCTGCGGTGAGGCTTTTGGAGAGTCGGCCGATAAACCTCGTTGAAATATCCGTGCCACCGGGTAGCGCACCCCTGCGGGGCATGATCTTGGGGCAGACAGGTGCCTGGAGTAAACAAAAACACCAGGATTCGATCTGAGCATCCCAGACATAGAACCCTATGGGATCCGGGATCCATCGTCTGGATCCAGGCTATGTCTGCTTGGGAGGTCGCGTACGCTGTTCCAGTCAGTCTCAACACAGACCGCCCGGGCAGTTGCCTGCGGCCGGAGCTGTCCAGGGATCCCCGTCCCGTTGTGCCACGGCGCGTCTGCCAGCAGGGCACGAGCTTGGCACTAACCCGGCGGTCTCCCGTCCCGTGACGTCATAGTACGCCGCGTCTGCCTGCACGGGACGAGCCTGGCACTGACCCGGCAGCCTCCCGTCCGTGACGTCACAGTACGCCGCGTCTGCCTGCACGGGACGAGCCTGGCACTGACCCGGCAGCCTCCTGTTCTGTGACGTCACAGCACGCTGTGTCCGCTCGCAGGGGACGAGTCGAGCCGCGGCCGCAAGCGGGCCAAGAAGCGCTCCTTCTTCGGGTCGTTGCGCAAGCGGCTGAGCGGCAGCAAGTCGCGCAGCAAGTCGAGCGAGCCGGGACAGGGCCGGGACGACTGGGAGGACGACCCCGGCCGCAGCGCCAGCCTCGACCGGAGGCACTACCTCACCGTGCCACGCGCTGGTCAGTGTCACGCCTGCCCCAGTGCCAGCCTCGGCCGGAGGCACCACCTTACCGTGCCACGCGCCGATCAGTGTCACACCTGCCCCAGCGCCAGCCTCGGCCGGAGGCACCACCTTACCGTGTCACGCGCCGATCAGTGTCACACCTGCCCCAGCGCCAGCCTCGGCCGGAGGCACCACCTTACCGTGTCATGCGCCGGTCAGTGTCACACCTGCCCCACGGGACACTACCTTCACCGTGCCACGCGCCGGTCAGTGTCACACCTGCCCCACGGGACGTTATCTCACCGTGCCACGCGCCGGTCAGTGTCACACCTGCCCCACGGGACACTATCTTCACCGTGCCACGCGCCGGTCAGTGTCACACCTGCCCCACGGGACGTTATCTCACCGTGTCACGCGCCGGTCAGTGTCACACCTGCCCCACGGGACACTACCTTCACCGTGCCACGCGCCGGTCAGTGTCACACCTGCCCCACGGGACGTTATCTCACCGTGCCACGCGCCGGTCAGTGTCACACCTGCCCCACGGGACACTATCTTCACCGTGCCACGCGCCGGTCAGTGTCACACCTGCCCCACGGGACGTTATCTCACCGTGCCACGCGCCGGTCAGTGTCACACCTGCCCCACGGGACACTACCTTCACCGTGCCACGCGCCGGTCAGTGTCACACCTGCCCCACGGGACGTTATCTCACCGTGCCACGCGCCGGTCAGTGTCACACCTGCCCCACGGGACACTATCTTCACCGTGCCACGCGCCGGTCAGTGTCACACCTGCCCCACGGGACGTTATCTCACCGTGCCACGCGCCGGTCAGTGTCACACCTGCCCCACGGGACGTTATCTCACCGTGTCACGCGCCGGTCAGTGTCACACCTGCCCCACGGGACACTACCTTCACCGTGCCACGCGCCGGTCAGTGTCACACCTGCCCCACGGGACGTTATCTCACCGTGCCACGCGCCCGGTCAGTGTCACCACCTGCCCCACGGGACACTATCCTTCACCGTGTCACGCGCCGGGTCAGTGTCACACCTGCCCCACGGGACGTTATCTCACCGTGCCACGCGCCGGTCAGTGTCACACCTGCCCCACGGGACGTTATCTCACCGTGCCACGCGCCGGTCAGTGTCACACCTGCCCCACGGGACACTATCTTCACCGTGCCACGCGCCGGTCAGTGTCACGCCTGTCCCACGGGACGCTACCTCTCCGTGTCACGCGTTGCTCGGTCTCACATCCCCAGACAGCTGGTTTTGTGTGTGCAAAACCGAAAGAAACCAACAAAATCGCATGCTTCGAACGTGGCATCAAAGCTGTTGGCAGGGTTATCGCTGGGTCGGACCTAACGTGGTCATGCTATTACTCACATCAGCGTGATCGTATCTGCAGTATTTACAAGCGTGCCTGAGTTCGGATTGTGCCTGGGGACCCACGCAGATACATGTGCTAGTTAACGGGTGTGACCGGGTGTAGTTTTGCTTGCTTGCAAATCAGTACTGATCTGCTTGCAAAACAGTACTGACATGCTTGCAAATCAGTACTGATATGCTTGCGAATCAGCACTGATATGTTTGAAAATCACTGCTGATACGAACTCACAACGTGACGTGTTGGCGCTGAAGGGTGTGGCGACGTTGCCGATCGTTCCCAGCTGGGGATTGATGGCTACGCGTGCTCCGTCTGCACGCGCCCGCAGCCCGCCCCTGTGTGTGTGTGTGCCCTGGGGAGAGAGACGCTCGAGCGGCTGCCGGCCGGCCGGCCGGCTGTCTGTGATTGGCGCGTATGGGCCGCCGCCGGTACTCGCGCCCTGAGCTTTCAGCACCGCCAGCGTGCTGGGCCGCCTCTAACCCTGCCCTCCCTCGTGGCCGAGGGCGGGTCTCGCGCCCGCGCCCGTGTGAATCGCCTCTTGCGGCTCTAACCGCTGGCCTGCCCGCTGCCTGCTTGCAACGGTGACCTGCTGACACTGGTGGCCTGCCGCTCGCGTGACCCGCTCACCCCGTGTGACCGCGCGTTTGGTGCTGTTTCAAGAGGGCGGCGCCGCGGACGTGTCTGCCGGCGCAGTCGATCCCTTCAGGCGGCCGCTGCCCGTCTCCTGTGAGTCGCCGTGCAGGCCGTGGCCAGCGTCCGAAAGCGATGGACAACTTACGCCCTTTTAGTGGTGTACTTACGCCCTTTTGGGGTGCACTGGTGGACAGCTTACGCCCTTTTAGTGGTGCACTGGTGGACAACTTACTCCCATGGTATAGACGCACCGTCTCTACTCTATGATATCAGCGAGTTTTCCTGTTAGTAATAACTTGCGCCTCGAAGTCTTAGGTCAAATTGGCCTGTTTCCGGCAGATTCCCTGGCAAAGTGTCATCTGGACGTGGCGCAACTTGTCGCTCCGTTTGATGGTACTCTCCGCTGGCCCGGCCCATGCCTGCCGTCGGTTGGGCAGCCCAGGGCGCTGGGCAGTGGGCGGGCAACTTGTGCACACCTGCGTTGCGGGCAGCGCGCTGCTGTAGCTGAGGAGCTTCTTTCGTAGGCTGTAGACGATAATATTTAGGGGTCAAATGAATGGTTATATTCACCGTACAACTGTGTTTGTCATGTAATTTTGCGATGCAAAATTGCGCAGTAGCGGTAATATTTGGCTCAAAAGTAGACGATAGCCTTAGACAGCAATGCAATTTTAGCATTTAGGAATAGCTAGAACATAAAGGCAGTAGCGAAACTTCAAGAGGGTGGTTTCGCCTTGTCGAATTGGTTAAAGCTCGAAACCTCAACGGGTGTCTTGAGTTGAATGAGCAGCTCAGACAGCTGCCGTGTAATGATTAGACGGTACCTGGCCATTCATCAGCGGCAGCTCAGTGCAACGCAGAACGTTATGTTAACTATTGAGCCAGTTATTTGTTCAATTGTCTGTTGGGATAAATCCCTTTTGCCGTGCAATGAAGGGCTCATGTTGTTCCTGTGTGTACCAAATGCCGGCGTTTTGCTGGGGTTCGTGCCAGTCCGCGGTGCTCTCACCGCACACCGATCCGCACTGCCAAGCTTTGTCTGCCATGCCTCGCTTGTGCACATCACTAACACGCCAACGTGTGGACCGCCAGTGCTCCCGGGGGCGGGGGTGCGGGATGGACAGACCTCCCCAGCCTCGCCTCGCCGGCGCGGGCCGACGGCCGGGCGGCCCGTGCCGGCGCGCTGGGCCGGCGGCGGGCCGGCCGCGGAGGGCTCGCTGACAGCACTCCTGTGTCGGTAGGCGCCGGCCGGCCCGGCGCGCCCGACGACAGCAGCCTCAGCGACATGTCCGGAATCAGCAACGCCTCCAACCGCACCTACATCAACGACGAGTCCACCCTGGTGCTGGAGACCACGGAGAACGGCATACTCAAGTAAGCCCGCGTACCGCCGCCGCCGCCGCCGCCGCCGCCGCCGCCGCCGGCAGTTGGCCAGGTGTGCTCGAGCCGTACCAGCAGGCACAAGCGGTATACGGGCTGGCTGCATCTGGATGTGCGCAGCAGGACTCGTGTGACGTGCGTGTGAAACTCGCTGCGCCATTGTGTACTGAACGTGGGGCCTGAGTTAAGCTATGAATAAATATGGACTTGAACTCTGCAGCATAATAGCGGGCTGTTCAGTTCTGTTGGCGCACTGCCGTTCAAACAGCCGTTAAGTCGTCGTCTTCCGCTCTCTCCGTAGACACTACTTAGTACCCAACAACATGGCCAAGAGGTCCAAGTGGAGGAAGAAGGGCTCCAAGCTGCACATTTACAACGAGCACGTGTTCGTGGCGAAGCATCTGCCCAGGTGAGGGTCTCCCTGCTGTGCTCTGCTCCGATGACGCTCCCGCTGGGGTGTTGGCCTGAGCGACGCTCTTGTTGTGCGCATTATCCGCCTGCGGCCGTGCCGCTCGTGTGCCCCCGTGCTCCGCATGTGTCTCTGAGCCGGTGACCGTCGCCTGCCGCTCGTGTGCCTCTGAGCCGGCGACCGTCGCCTGCCGCTCGTGTGCCCCCGTGCTCCGCATGTGTTTCTGAGCCGGTGACCGTCGCCTGCCGCTCGTGCGCCCCTGTGCTCCGCATGTGTCTCTGAGCCGGTGACCATCGCCTGCCGCTCGTGCGCCCCTGTGCTCTGCATGTGTCTCTGAGCCGGTGACCGTCGCCTGCCGCTCGTGTGCCCCCGTGTTCCGCGTTTGTCTCTGAGCCGGTGACCGTCGCCTGCCGCTCTTGGCCTCCGTGCTCCGCGTGTGCCTCTGAGCCGGCGACCGTCGCCTGCTGCTCGTGTGCCCCCGTGTCCTGCGTGTGTCTCAGCCGATGACCGTCGCCTGCCGCCCGTGTGTCCCCGTGTCCCACGTGTGCCTCTGAGCAGATGACCGTCACCTGCCGCTCGTGTGCCTCTGAGCCGGTGACCGTCGCCTGCCGCTCGTGTGCCTCTGAGCCAGTGACCGTCGTCTGCCGCTCGTGTGCCGCCGTGTCCCGCGTGTGCCTCTGAGTCGGCGACCGTCACCTGCCGCTCGTGTGCCTCTGAGCCGGCGACCGTCACCTGCCGCTCGTGTGCCGCCGTGTCCCGCGTGTGCCTCTGAGTCGGCAACCGTCACCTGCCGCTCGTGTGCCTCTGAGCCGGCGACCGTCACCTGCCGCTCGTGTGCCGCCGTGTCCCGCGTTTGCCTCTGAGTCGGCGACCGTCACCTGCCGCTCGTGTGCCTCTGAGCCGGCGACTGTCGCCTGCCGCTCGTGTGCCGCCGTGCTCCGCGTGCGCCTCTGAGCCGGCGACCGTCGCCTGCCGCTCGTGTGCCCTCGTGTTCCGCGTGTGCCTCTGAGCCGGCGACCGTCGCCTGCCGCTCGTGCGCCCCTCCCTGTGCCCCTCGTGTGACTCTGAGTCGGTGACCGTCGCCTGCCGCTCGTGTGTCCCCGTGTCCCACGTGTGGCTCTGAGTCGGTGACCGTCGCCTGCCGCGGCCCGCTGATGGTGCCCGGCGACCAAGGCGTTGACCTCCCCCTCCGCTGCCTCGCCGTCAGCGCCCTCTGTTCGGTCTGCGAGAAGTCGCTACCACGCTGGCTGGGGAAGCAGGCGTACGAGTGCCGCGGCTGCCAGGTCAAGGTGCACAAGCAGTGCCACGTGCGCGTGGAGACGGTCTGCCCGGGCAGCACGGTACACACCATGGAGCTGTGAGTAACGCCGGCGGCGAGCGAGCGGCCGGCCGGCCGGCCGCTGGCAGCCCGGGATTGCTGGAACGGCGCTGTATTGGGAGGGACGGCCGCTGACGTGATGACGCTGCCTGCATTCATGTTATATAGGAGTGAGGGGAGGCAAGGGGTTGGGTGGGGAGAGAGGCGTGACGTAATGTTCCTGCAGCCTCCGCCGCCGGTCGGTGCGCCCCGGCTGCAGCACACATATAAGCGGTGACGGGAAAGTCGTCTTCAAAGACACGCCGGCCGCGTTGGTTGCGTGGGTCTGTAATGCCGCATTTTCGTGTTACAGGGAATACCTGCAGACGTTGGATGACAAACGACAGCGAAATATGACCCGGTAGAGGGTTCGACTAGCGCCACAAAGCGTGGGACTCGGGAACTTCAACCTTGGCGCGTTCCGACAGATGGCGCCTGCCTATTAGTGGCTTGCTGAGGACGCAGGACCACAGGGCACGTTTGTTTTGCTACGCTTGTGTTTTGCGACTATTATATGTGTACTGTCGTAGGCCGTCACTTTTTCTGAGTGCTGCGAAGGTGCAGTGCGTATATCAACTTAATCATGAGATCTGCAGGTTGACAACACAAGGTTTATGGTGCAGTCGCGGGCGCAGCAAGTCGCCCTGTCTTCTCGATCTGTTGTTTTGGCCTTCTTCAGTGTGTGCCTTTGTTGTTCGCCGATGTAACCAAAGCGCGTGCTAGTGCTGAATCTCGTGGCACGCGAGGGAGGCCCTCTGGAGGCCGCCGGGCGCAGGCGGACGCGGTTGGTCGTGCCCTGCTCCGCCTTGTGCGCTAGCGCCCCCTGTATCCCTTAGAGCCACCCAGGTCTCTCTCTCTCTAACACAATGTGATATTACGTACTTAACGCTTGAGTACTGTGCAATGTTTACGTGCGGGAATCTCCAGCAGACAGCAGTGTGGACAATCTGGGCGGGTTGTGTTCTTTTTCTGCATCTTTTTTAGACATCGCTGGCTTTTGTAACGCTTCTGGGTATGCCGTCTATGAACCTTGGTGTGATGTATGGGTGGAAAGCTGTTCTGTCAACGAACTTTTTTTCTTAGTTCAGCTCCTGGCCGTCAGATGTCGGTGGCGGTGTCGCTGCCCCGTTAGGTGGTTGTGTCTCCCGCCCAGCTCTTTGCGACCCTGGCGGTCTGTAGGTGCCGCTCTGCGAAGCGCCCTCCCGCCCCCGCCTGCGCGGGCTCCGTGATAGGACTAGTCGCCGTCTGCCTCGCCTCGCGCCGTGCCGCCATAACTGCCAGGCGGCGCCGGCCTCATGTCTTCCGCCGCCAGAGGCTGCCGACCTCTCGGTGCGTTCGCCCGGATGCCCGACGCCCCGTGCGCCTGTGCTGTGGCGGGCCCCCGGGCGGGGTCGATTCGTCTGCGCCAGGCGCCGCTGACACAGGTGGCGCGCCGCGGCGCGGGCGCCAGCCGCGCGACGGAGCGACGCTGCAACGTTGTGCCGCCCCGTCTGGGCCAGCGCCCGGTATTTACCCGCCGCACTTCTCGGGCGGCCGGTCCGTCGTGACGCGCACCCTTGGCCGGCCGCGATAGTCTGCTCTTTCTGACATCGATGTGCCGGCTGGCAGTAGCTCCGTCGGCCGTCGGGGGCGGACAGGGCGGACAGCGGCGCGGCCGGACACCGCCCGGCGGCCGGACTGTCCGCGCCGTCGCGTGTCGACGGGTTCTGGACGGGCGGCCGCGCGCCGGCTGTCCAGCAGTATCGGCAGGCCTGCCGACCGCTGCGGCCGGCGGCGGCCGCGCCGCGCTGCCGGGGGACCGGTGCCGGGCGCTGCTATTGACAGGCGTGACCGAGCGCCGCCCTCCTGACGACGGCTCCGGAGGGACTGGCCGCCGGCGCGCGCGCGCGCTCGGCCGCTGACCGGTGCGGGGTCGGCGGCTCAGCTCTCGCCGCCGGACGGTGACCCGGGGTCGCGCCGGCGTCCGTGGTCTGGTGCTGGGGTGGAGTCACCGGGCTTGCGGCCGCCGTTCTGTGAGTGTGAACGGCGCGAAGGGAGGCGGCGAGCCCCACAGACCCCCCCCCCCCCCCCCCATCAGGGGCGTGGCGTTGGTAAGAGTCGTCGCTCGGCGATAGGCCAGGCTTCCATTGCAGCCGATCGCCCGTGGAAAAAGCAATTAACCAACCGCCCTCCGGCTGCGTGTTTGCATTGTGCTATCTGCAGTGGCATAATCACTAAATGTTTATGGCGCGGTGTAGCGAGCAAGTGGTGCAATAGAATCGCTGCGAGACGGAGTCGTTTTCGTCGCTGCGGAAATGAGGCGGGCTTGTGGGTCGTGAGCACAGACTCAGGGATGATGCAACGTCCCCAAACTGCTCCAGCTCCCAAAACGACGTCGATTTATTTATTTACGGCAACGTCAACAATCATGAGACAAAAACAGTCGACACCATGAGAACTTGCTCACCTCGACTTTGGTCAGTGACCTTGTGACTCTTCACGGGGATGGCGGGAAAGAGGAGGGGTGGGGGGGGGGGGGCAAAGATGGCCAGGGAACAGGCCCGGAGCATAACGGGGAACAGTAGCCCGGCACGGGTCTGTCGCGGCGGCCGGGTATTGATCAGCATTTGTACCTACTAGTTGGTGACAGAGGCCGCTGGCCGCGCCGGCCACTGGTGCGGGCCGGCAGTGCGGCCGGCGGGCACAAACACAGGATCGGGAGGCGGGGCGGCCGGCCGCCGGCTCGAGGTCACAAGCGGGCGCAGGCCGAGCCCGATAGGATGCGCGGCGGTTGGTGGCGGCGGCCGCCGCCGCCGCGGGCAGTACACAAGATGCACGGCTCTCCTCCGTGATCGCAGACACCGTTGCCGTCGGGTTTCAGATCCGTCGCATGTACCACAGCACAGAGCGGCGCCGGCCAGTGAAGCTCGTGGGTTCACTGCGCTCTACTCGACAGTACAAGAATGCGGCAACCTCCTCACAACACCGCTGAAGACTGACTCACAGATCTAACCTCAGAACGCCTACAATCACGGCGCAAACGAACAAGGGAGAGGAGCCGAGGAGAGCTCCGGGCTCCCGAAACAAACATTCGTCAACCCTATCCAAAAATATGCTCTAAAAATGGCGGCCGGCACTGCTGACTGGTTCGGGCTCCGCTGGCTTCGCTGGCCCACAGCGCTGGCGTGGTCCCAAGACTCGCACTGTCGGCGGCGCGCCCCTCTTCCGGCGGCCGGGGCCGCGCCGCCGCCGTCCCGACACAGCCCGGAGCGTCCCGCCGCCCGGACGCGCGCTGTCCCTCGGCCGGCGCGCTGTCCCTCGGCCGGCGTGCCGACACTGTCCGCAAGTGCGGCGGGCCTCGCCACGGCGGGCCCTCTGTCGTCCAGACGCGGCGGCCCGGTGCGGAGGCCGCGGTCCACTCCCACTGGTCCCAAATGTGCAGCACCCCCGTGCGGCGGCGGCGGCGGCGCGGACGCAGATGGCCGCGCCGCCCGGCGGACTGCCGACAGAGCGGGGAATCGTGTCGGCGGTCGTCGCCGCCCGCTGTGTGTGTGCCGCGGACAGGCGCGTGACAATGCCCGCGGTCGGCCGGGATACTATCCGGATGCGTCGCCGCGGCGTCCCGGGAAATGGCCTTGATAGGCCGGACATCCCATTACCACACAAAGGCGAGGGAGGCACGAGAGAGTGCTGGCCGCGGGGGCCGACGGCTGGGGGGGGGGGGGGGAGGGCTGGCGGTGGCGGTGCGGCTCAGCTTATCAGAGGCTGGTGCGATACAGGACTGACTGACCACGCAGGGACCGTAGCGGAGCACGGGACCGCACAGAGACAGTATGAAATACAGGACTGACTGCACATGGACCGTGTTGGAACACAGGACCGCACAAAGACAGGATGAAATGCAGGGCTGACTGCACATGGACCGTGGTGGAACACAGGACCGCACAGAGACAGGATGAAATACAGGACTGACTACACAGGGACCGTAGCGGGGCA
Organism: Pollicipes pollicipes; assembly: GCF_011947565.3. NCBI lineage: Eukaryota > Metazoa > Arthropoda > Thecostraca > Pollicipedomorpha > Pollicipedidae > Pollicipes > Pollicipes pollicipes. The sequence goes on along the minus strand of NW_023596227.1, from coordinate 26,314 downwards.
CGGGACCGCACAGAAACAGTATGAAATACAGGACTGACTGCACATGGACCGTAGCGGAGCACAGGACCGCACAGAAACAGGATGAAATACAGGACTGACTACACAGGGACCGTAGCGGAGCACAGGACCGCACAGAGACAGGATGAAATACCACACAGAGACAGGATGAAATACAGGACGGACTACACAGGAACCGTGGTGGAGCACAGGACTGCACAGAGACAGGATGAAATATAGGACTGACTGCACGTGGAGCGTGCTGGAGCACAGGACCGCACAGAGAAAGGATGAAATACAGGACTGACTGCACATGGACCGTGGTGAAACACAATACCATACAGACACATGATGATGATGTGTCTGTGTGGCATTGGGCTTGGTGGGCTTCAGGAATACACACAATCAGTAGTGAAGGACACATACAGGGCTACACGTGGGCGGTGGTGGAGAAGAATGCATGGTCATACAAACCGGCGAGGTGCATGCTACCCTCAGATCGTGCTCAGATACGGGATCACCGACGACCGTCGACATTGGACTGCAGCACTGCATTAACATCACGCTTACGAGTAAGGCCGTGTTCCATCGGATTTCAAGTTTGTGTCTTTCCTGTTCTTTAATCGGTGATGTGTCTGTGCTCGCACCAGTGCCCCTTGTCAGGTTGGCTTTATTCCGCAGCATTGGCATAAAATAGCCACTCACTAGCGGACTTGCACAAGTTTACAGATGCATGACAGCGTAAACAGTGATTTGGTTCAGAACCACATGGACACAGCAGTGGGACACAAAAGTACGCAGTGAGTGTTGGGACACGCGGCAACCCAGAGCCAGTGGCGGGATCCAAGGCTACTCATTCCCAGCGGCGCGAGCAGGACTACCCAGAGGCAGTGGCGACGCACAGTATCACTGACAGCTAGGACATGACGGGCTGGACCAGGCTCAGCACTGCAGCAGAACCGGGATCTATGCAGAGCCAGCTCTCGACAGTAATGCTGTTGGCAAAGCTGGCATCGAACAGTTGCCGCAATATAAGGCTGGAAACCAGCAGCGGAAGAAAATAAAGTATCTAATGCTGATCTACCAAGACGGGCGCCTGGCGGCTGCGAGCGCCCTTGGGAGCCGACGCAGCCGCATCAGCCGTATCTCACCTGTGGTAGACCAGCCGCAGCCGCGATCATGACGACTCTTTCTTCGTTGTGAATGAGACAATGGAGCGAATCCCTCGGACCGAAATCTGCGGCATTGACACCAGGTGGTGAGCAGACCTTTTCAACGCTGGATGGAGAAGGGCAGTACCCTATTAAAAATGAAATTTATCAGTCGTCACTAAACCGACAAGCGTCAGTGGTTCAACTTAGTTTCAGTGCGACAAATCAGTATTAAATGTGCATAACTGTGAGGAGGAATATAGCAGCTGAATACGGAGCGATATGGCGTGGATCGAAGGGAACGCAATTACTCCACCATGGTCTTACATGAATACGGTGGTTATCACTGCCTCTGACAAACAGCTCAATTACAAGCGGATATCAGTAGCATGGGTATAGATCGTGTAACTTATTCACGCGCTCTAAAAAGCGCTTCTCCACCTGCTGTATGTGCATCACATTCGCTGAAGGTGCTTGCATCTAATTTTGTACAAACCACGAGACACCAGCTAGACATGTTAGCTAATTCATTCGCTGAAAGTCGGCCACTGTTGCAATCGTTTCCAAGAAGTGTACTGCGTTTGTCTTTGTTGAGTCTAGCATAGATTACGGGCATTCGTACAGCGGCCTTTTGCGCGGTATGGCTAAAATCAACAAGCATCCAGTTCTTCACATATACAAGCGCCAGTGGGGAATGCCCATTTTGCAGATGTCTGTGGAGGCGACTTCTCTGAGGCGCATGTTTCCGAACCTCCTTACCTTCTTTTTGGTACCTGCCATGTACTCTTTGTACATTTCCGATCTAAGGTAACGCGAGTAACTGTCCGACTTCATCAGTTGGTAGAGATGGGCCTGCGGGCGTAAGGGTCGGGTGACGTCATATGGGGTGGCAAACAGGGCTCCGTCCAGCTCCGAAGATCTCCAGGGTCAACACATCTGAAGTGTGTGTGTGGGGGGGGGGGTCGCACTCCTCTCCCAGTGGATGCGATCCTGGTTACAGAGATTTATGAAGCCTAGCAGTAGTCTGACACTGTTGGGCGTCTGTACGATCAGCCCTTTACAACGTTTTTTTTTCTATACCGCCACCGAAGAAGAACAGGTAACCAGAAGTGCCTCTCCCTCTATCCCAGCGACGCAATAAATCGTACGTTAACACCAGAAAACATAGAATCAAGTCGCGGCATTCCCAGCTAGGAAGAGGAAACAAACATAAAGAAGCAGGCGGAGAGGTGATGCAGACCCGGTAGACATTGTGTTATGCAGTAGGCAAGGACAAATCATACATGAGAAAGCTTAAAGTAGTCATTAGCAAAAGTCAGCTGGTGACAGTCCGTTAGACCCAGCCAATAAGATACAACCACTCATTCACAATGTTAGTAAAAGTTGTACGGTTACACAAGTCAGGACAATTAACTGCCATTTTCGTGCTGGGTCTTGAGTTGGATATCCGCGAAGTCCACCCAGCTAAGCGAAGCTTGTTGCTGGGAGAACTCCAGGCGCCAGCGCCGTAAATTTGGGTACAAGTGCATGAATATAACTATATCAGAACGTGATTGTGGAGCATGAAGGAGGCTAAATATGAAGTGAGTTACATACGTGCAGGTCAAAGAATCGCAATATCTTCAAATATGTTGGTTACGTTAATATGTATTTTAAAAGTGCTTGTGGATGATGTTCTTAACGATGTTTTTTGTTGCAGAGATATCGGTTATTCTTGGAAAATATGAAATAATTATGTCGTTCCACAGCTTATGGCCAAGGCGAGATGTTGTCAATAGTCTATTATTACGATTAGAGAAAGGTTGGTATACATTTTTACTCGTCTCATATCCATTTCATTTTATTTGTAGAGGTTGTATATTAAATCGAACGATACATGGAGCTGTTAAGTTACAAATTGGTGCATCACAATTCCCTTTTGAAATTGGGTGATACCCGACAATTTCAAAATTTTGTATTGTTTAAAGATTGGCTAGGAGCTTTACGGAGGGTACACATTTTCTATCAGACGCACAGGCCTTTTTTGCAAAATTGCTAACCGATCTGGTTGAGAAGCAATATATTATTAGCAATAGAAAATTACCAATAGACGCAATTTTGTCAGATGCCTACCAGGAGCCATGGGACGTTGTGCAGAAATTACAGAGCCGGGGGTTTGAACTGTATAGGAGCGAAAACTGAATCACTTCATTTTCACGGCAAATCTTTACAGCTAATGTACACATATAGCCAACTCGTTCATGCTTGAGGTCAGGCTCGATAGCTCAAACCAGCAATGCGAGCCACGAGACGCCAAATGCGTCATTTTTGGCCAGCAAAGCGACCAGACCAAAGTCGGCAGGTCCAGCACACACTTGCGGGGTCTTCTGTTCAGGACGCATCTAAACACTCCACCACTCCTAGCGTCCGAGCGGCCCCGTCCACTCCGCGGCCTGAGGACGCGACGCGGCGGCCCGCCTCGGTGCGCCGCCGTCGGCCGTCACTGACCCCAGCCGCATCAAATGTCCAGCGGTCGGGCTGCTCCATGTTGCGTTTGGTGACGTCCAGCGACCTGGAGTCGATGTTCACGGGCACGCTGGCGTCCGGCGCGAGGAACTCGCTCCAGATCTCCTGCACGCGCGCCGCCACGGCACGCTGTGGCAGCGTCTTCAGCTCCTGCAGCGCCAGAAAGAACCTGCCGCGCAGAGGACGTCGCATGACGGCGGCCAGTAGCGCGTGCGACGGCGTCCCACGTGAGGCTGGAACTCGGCGGGGGCGGGGGCGGGGCCGCCGGCGCGGCTGGAACGACGGAAAGACGTTCGCATGCCGCAGATCAGTCAGGCGACACTTCCTCACCGCTTCGTAGCCGGCGCTTGCTCATCAGACTGAAGGCAAATCGATGGGCGACCTCGGGCGCGGCCAACAAGCAGCCCGTGGGCAGAGAGCTGCAGACGGCGGCAAAGAACGTGTCCCCGACTGACGGTTCCGGACGTCGGGAGTCCGAGTCCGACGGGGTCACGTGCCCAGCGCCCATGACAGCTTTGGCAGCCCGACAATTTACGGGCGTCTCATTCATCGGCCACAAAAAGCAATGGCCTGGTCCAACTGGCTCCCGAGCACAGACATAGCTTCCTCACGGTGCGACATTTGTCCCCGGTTTAAGTCAACCCACCTACCGGCCTACAGGCAAACGGATGAGTCGCCGACTCGCCATGAGCACGCACATGAGCGATCGATACCGGTCGGCTCTCGTCGCCACATCCTCCCAGTTCAGGCCCACCTGTCAAAACGCCCCCGGCCGCACCTGCAGCGGCACAAACACCAACACGCCACCACCTACTCGCCGTGAAGTCAGCCCAGCAGGCTCTAGCACCTGTCCCTGATCGCCCACGTCGTGAGCGTTGGATGCAGTTTACTGTTGCCGGAAGTCGGCCCTTCCAAGAGCGCTGGGTGCAGGTGTCACAGGGAATGCACCGGGTAGGCGGAACGAACCGAGGTCAAGTGCTGACCCGTGCTGAATGATCACGAGCTTTTGGCGGTGGCTCGCACGTGCAGAGGGAGCGGTCGCCGTACCAGACTCTTTGGAGCTTTCCTCGGGTATCGGGTGCAACTATTTCCCGCGCAGTCGAGATAGGTGACTTACTGATATCACAGTGGTTGCTGTTTGTGCGGCATTTTCGCAGGCGCAGCGAGTATGGGCACAATGAGAAAATCAAACATCGCGCGAAGATTCAGTCGGTGAACATCAACTGCCCGTTGGAATGTACCATCGCAGCACAAACCAAGAGCGCGCCCGCGACGTTAGTTTCCATGGAAAGAACCGTAGCCTCCGAAAGAATATTTTTTTGTTAAAAATGAGAGAAATTACGGTATCTCTCACTCATTCATAAGTGACCCCTCTGTTAGCCATTTTTCGTTGGTTCACCGCACTGTTGTTTCGCGATAGTTTTGGTTTCATATGAGGCCCCTGAGAGCATTGCACACGATACGGCAGTGCCAGCATTACGCAACATACAAATAAGCATTGGCAACTAAGCTAAAACAGCCAATAGCGTGAGTCCGAGTCGCTGTGCTGCGTCAGCGTTGGCCATTGCCGCTCACCTGAGATTCTCGCCACTGTACTCCTTGTCGAGGAACCTAACGAACTGGTCGCGTCCAATCGGGTCGCGCAGCAGCTCGTGCAGGCTGAACGCCCAGCGTTTGACCCGGCGGGGCGCGATCTCCTTGCTGCGGAGAGGTGGCCGCTGTCACAGACTCCGCAGACGCGCCGCCAGTGATACCAGTGGCATGGGCTAGTGGCGTACCAGCTAGGCATACCAGTGACAGGGGCTAGTGGCGTACCAGCCAGGTATACCAGTGGCAGGGACTAGTGGCGCACCAGTCAGGTATACCAGTGGCATGGGCTAGTGGCGCACCAGCCAGGTATATCAGTGGCAGGGATAGTGGCGCACCAGCGCTGCGGTTAATAAGCGCTGGGGAGGGGTGGAGCGAGCTCCGATATCACAGGTCGTGACCAGAACTGTTGAGTGCCGGAGGCTCTTGTCCCGCCACTGTCCTGTCTGGGGAGAGGGTGGAGCGAGCTCCGAGATCACCGGTGGTGGCCAGGACTGCGGAGTGCCGGAGGCCCTGTCCCGCCGCATGTTATGGTCAGACAACGGATCTGTACGCAAGGCTGAAGGAGCCGATAGACCGTCACAAGCCAAGCAAGCCGCGGATCGAGCAGCTATCCAGCGGCCTGCCGCGCCGTTTCCAGACGAACGGAACACCACAGTCGCGTGACGAATACGCTGCGCGCGCCGTTTGCCGCTGGTGGGGCGGCTCGCGACACTCACCCGGACTTCTCCAGATCCCAGAGCTCCGTGCTGTCGCTGAGCCACGGGTTGGACGGCTCCTGCACCGTCAGAATGGGATCGTACTCGAGATACTGCTCGTAAAAGCTGATGAACCTGAAGCAGACATGGCGCGGATCAGCGAGCGCTTGCGGCCGCCACCGCGGGCGCCATCCGGTGCGGAATCGATGCCGTCGGAGCGGCCGAGCTGTGGAGGAGGCAGAGCGGACCCGGACCGGGCCGGCGGAATAACAAATAACGAACGCGCGGTTCTAAATTTGCACACCACAAGATGCGCAATGTGGCAGCGTATCATCAGCATCGATAGAAGACATAGGTGGCATCCGAAATGTTTTGGCTCTGTGCGTAAGATCCTAGCGTCGTATGCAAGGCCCTGGGACCTTGTTAGATCACTGGCGGTAGCGCTGATTCTCTTGCTCTCACAGCTTGGCTTCCAGATAATGGGTTACCCCATGGAATTACGAAGGGATGGGAGGCGGGGGGTGTCATGCCCGTAGTGTTCTTGAAAATGTTCGACATTAACCGTACGACGATGCATGGAAGAAATCGCCTTTAAAATTGACCTTGCCTTCCTCCTACTCACCCACACCCACGCAAAATATCTGAAACGCTTCCACGTCCATGGTTCCTCCGAAGCCCCATGATTTTAGACGCCATGTACCCCTCCCCCTCCCCCTACCGGGTGACGGATCTTGAAAACGCCCTGGATAAATCGTCCAGCTGCAGCCATTGTGTGCTATGTGCAGTTAATGGTGTTATGTGCAGCTAATAGTTCTATGTGCAGCTATTGTGTTTTGTTATATAGCCCATGCAGCAGTTATTGCCATTAGCCTTGTAATCTGCAGAGTATGGCCCGTCGATTATCGCAGGTGCAGTGAAACACTAGTCTGGTAGCTTGGTTCGCGCGCACAACTCGACGCCCAACTACGGGAGAAACTTTACCAACTGAATTACCCCTCCCCCTCCCCTTCACCTGAGGTCTTTTGTCACCGGCATGTACGCCCACGCTTTGAGACTCCCGTGTCACCACCATCTAGACGGGCAAACAGCTAGAGCACGAGTCAAACAGCCTGGCACCTACTCGTCCATCATCAACTTTTCAATTAGCACTCGCGTGGCCCCGTACACCTAGACGCGTTTCATGGGCGGCGCAGCACGCCTGCATGCCTGCATCGCCTAGAGCGTGCCCGGCCGACGTCCGGTGTGCAGCACGGTCGGCACGTCGTCGGCCCCGCCCCACCCAGCGTCGGCGCGCTCTCCTGATGCCCAGCGCTGCCGGCAGTCCGCCGCCCGCCCCGATTCAGCAGCCGTCAGCAGTCTACCTCGCGCCAGCCCGCTGGCCGCCCCGACGCCTGCTGAGCGGAGTACCACGGGCGGGTACAACACAGGCAGAGGCCGCCCGGCCGAGCCCGCCCCGACCCGACGTTTCCAGCCCGTCCAACCGGCTGCACGCACTTCGCCGTCCCCTGCGCCAGCCTGGCGCTGCAACTACACGCGACGCGAGCCGGTCAACACGTGTGGCGACGCCCGGCGGCGGCGGCGGCGGCGGCGGCGGCCACTCACGTCTCGGCCACCTTGGAGACCCGCAGACTGCAGCGGTCGATGCTGACGCGGATGCGCTCGGCGTCGGCGGCCAGGGCCGCCGCCCGCTCGGCCGGGGGCAGGCCGGCGGCGCCCTCGGCTGTGGCGGCCGCCGGCGGCAGCTGGCCGCACTGGGCCGGCACCGGCCGCCCCGGCACCGGCCGGTTCATCCGGCACGCCTTCTTGATGTCCACCTCGGTCGTGTTGACGCAGCCGGGCTGCCGGCGGAGGCGCGAGCGCAGTGAGCGAGGCGCGGCGAGGCGCGGCGCATGGCACTGACAGACGGACCAATTCCGGCGACTGCCGTGGCTGGGACGGTGGGTGGCAGTGACAAATGCGCCGATAGTTTGTGGTCCGTGGTGAGCTGAGGACGGTGAGTCCCCCACAGGGAACGAGGACGGTCTGCTTCCGCAGCGAACTGAGGTCTGTCAGTTTTCGTAGTGAACTGAGGACGGTCGGTTTCTGTAGCCATCAGGGGTCGATCAGTTGCCCACAGTGACTGGGGAAGGTCGGCTTCCGCAATGACCTAGGGACGGTCATTAATATACCGTAGTGAACCGGGAACGCCCTGTACCTGGCCAGGGACCGGGCATAATAAAATCCGTGGTCATCACTTGCAGGCGCCATCGGGAGGTGGCGCCTATTTTTGACAGAGACAACAGTGAGTTTGAGACCGTCCATGCTGCAGAGACAGGGACGCCTAAGGACTTGGCCAACGTCTCTTCAAAGGGGCAATTAGTGAGACACGATACATCACCTGACGGTAGGCTCCTTGCGATTATTCGGTAGAACGCATAACGACAAGCTTAGCTTTGCTTCAAAGCTCTGTTCCCATCATGCATCTAAAGCCCTCCTCTACACTGAAGCCAGAACTCGGGTTACCAGTCTACGGAGCCGCAATCGCAAAGGCACACTGCCTCTGAATCCACACTGGGGTATTTACCTTTTTGCATGAGTGAACTTCATCACACGCAGCTACCAAACGAAAGATCTGTAACCTCCTAGCGTGGCTGTGGCCCCTGGAGGCCGGCCGGCCCGCGCCACTCACCACCGGTCGGTGCACGTCCCAGAAAGCGCGCTCCTGGCTGTCCAGGATCTTGCGTTCCAGCTTGTCCCTCTTCTTGTCGACCTTGGACTGCGCCTCCGCCTGAGAAGCAGGACACGCTAGGGCGGGGCTGCGGCGACGACCACGGCCCGCTGGCAGCGCACCACAGCGCCAAGGTCCCCGTGGCGACGTGATTCGCTTCTGAGCGCACGCCCGTCCGCGCGTAACACCACTGTGTGATCCATGCTAGGACGTGATCGGGTCACGCTATCACTGCATCACACCGCTGAAAGTCGTCGCCACTGTTATCAAGAGCGCATCGACCGGCCGCAAATCACGTCACTTGTTCGTCTGGCGGGCCGGGGCCGTGAAACAAGCGGGATGAATACCGCCACCTGCTTTAGACTTGTACAAGCGCGTTAAGAGTCCGACCACATTTTGTTTTTACTGCTTCCAACAAAATGCGTTCGACCACATCTTGTATACCTCTATATATACATATATATATATATATATATATATATATATATATATATATATATATATATTGTTTGCTGTTTCCAACAGGCCATGCAGCCACATCCAATTATCGCTAAGCATTGCTTCCCGCCGCGACACGTTTTCAAGCCTATCTGTGACATCGTATTGACATGGTGAATCGCCACACTTCCGGCACTTACATAACACTTAATCCATTAGCACCCGTGGGAAGCATCATAAACGCGTCATGAAAGTGTTCTTTCGTCATCAAATGAAAATGTCGACGCTTCAAAGCTTCTTACGTGTGTTTCGATAAGTGGATAATGGCCCTTATTGCGCAGTTGTCTACTTCCCTCAGTATCTTGAGCAGAAACGAGTAGTGTGCGGTGGATCGGAACGCTGGCAGTTCACAGAGATACAACAGTGAATACCTTGTAGTTCAGTCGCGTTTTGGTACCCCAGTTGATACACGTTTAGTGCAAGATATGCATTTGTGCTCCTCCTTTGTGCTGGTAAATGCTAATTTACTTGGTTCTGGGACAAAAAGTCGAAAATTCCATTCGGTGAATGCCTTTTGTTGACTGCTGAATGACGACTGTGGAATAGCACCGTGTAAAAAAGTCGACGCGCCAAAAAAGTCGAAACGACTAAATGGCAAGCTGCAAACGGCGAAATGCAAGAAAGTTGGCTCGACCAAAGTGGCGAGAAGCTTTGTGGCGAACTGCAACTTGGCGACATGCCAAATTGGCGAATAGCTAAATGGTGAATTAAAAAACGACCTAACGCAGCATCGATGCCATATTGGTGAAAGCCTAAATGGCGAAATACAAGGACCACCTTTGGCTTTGGTGTTAGTGATGATGAGCGGTGACATGAGAAAGGCCTTCCATCCTATCTGAAATTTGTCTCAATATCTTCAAATGTGGAACATTGTCCATAAGCCCCTCACCAATTAGCCGTTCGCCAAGTTGGTATGTTGTCTTTTTTGCGTGTCACCGTTTCGCAGCTCACCCTTTTGGCTTGTCAGCTGTATGGTATGTCGCCATTTTTGCAGTTGGTCATTGAACTTTTCAAAAATCTGGTATGTTGTCCTTTTGTCATGTAACCGTTTTGCAGTCCGTCATTAAGCCGATCCGACTTTCGGTTCGTCGACTTTTCTAGCTGGCGCCAATATGAAAGTCGTCGAATGAAGTCAACAAAAGCAGTGGGAAAACTGCGAGCCGACTTTTGTCCGGGCACCGCAGACACTGGCGTCGCACCAATGTTCTGTTGAGAGATTTATGATGTGTGTTTGCGGGTCTACGAGCTCAACATGTGAACGAAACATCAGTCTGGCTCTGTCCTCTGTTCCCGCAGAAGGAAAGGAATGGGAGCAGTTAGTCGGCAACCAGAGTCTTGTCATTAGACACAGCTGTCAGAAAAGATCGAATAAGAATTGCTCATTTCATGGAGTCTTGGGAAACCCGTAATTTTGCCTTTACTGCTTAAGCTTGTTTTTCGTGCCGTCATTTGGCTTTTCGCTATTTTGACACGTCGCCATTTTGCGTCACCATTTGTTCAAACGTGACTATTAAGCACTCCAACGACGCTTAATCTTTTGCCAAGCTGGCGTATTTTTACATGCCGCAACTTTGCAGCTCGCAATTTAGCAGCTTGCCATTTCGGCATGTCGCCATTTAAGTCCGCCATGTTATCGATTGCAGTTTTTGTCACGCCGAAATTTTACATGTCGTCAGTATCACAGTCGCCATCTAGCAAACGACAAAAAGGCATTCGGCAGACCGCGAGTCGATTCTTTGACCGGACACTAATTTACTCCGCTGCGTGGCATTGTTGCATGGCCACAGACAAATGGCCTGATTTGTGTCGAAGGGCAGATATGGGTCAACACTCAGTGAAGCTGGAAGCTAAATGAGCCCATCAGCAAATGCCTGAATAATTTGCATTAGCCACTTGCCATGGATCGAAACGCGTGGAGGGCAGACACGTGTGGTTGCATTACACACGAATTCGTGATAAGCTAAGAATAACAATACTGTAGGCGCTTTACTGCCATTTTCTTGCGACAACCTACGAAGACAACGGAATATCAACCGGTTTACGGCAAAGATCGCTTTTTGCTCACGATGGTAATAAACGGAATATGCGCTTGACATCGACATTGCATCGCAGTCCTCGAAAGCATGCATCACTTCGGCTAGGTCGATGACATTTTGAAGATGCAGCATGGCTATTGACGTTACGTCATCCTTTTCGCTCTGGATTTGTGACGATTGTAGGCCCCTCTCTGCACTAATTTACACTAAAACACATTAATAAAACGGTGTGGTCCCTATTTGCTCGAAGGATAAGCCCTCTCGGCCCCGGAAAGCCGTCATTTGTGTGCATGTTGTTGGCCCCAAGCATTAGCGTTGACTTGACCTGAGGGACGGCGAGCTGGCATGATGGTATCTGTAAGCTTTGTAAGCCGCCTCGCACGATGAACAAGCGAAAACAACCGCCCGGTAGTAGATGACAGCGGACATAGTCTTACGACACAGGGCATATCTACAAGCCCGGATCTCCTTCACGACGGATTTTATCCATTTGACCATTTTATCATTTTGACTCATAATAAAACTACCTCCTCACGCCTTTTTGCCAGGCATGGTCGCGGGGTGTTTTACCTGTCGAACAGTGCACACAAGCCCGCCTTGAGCCAGGACGATTTTCTTCGTCCACTTGTCAGTTGACCTCCCCGTCTCAGTCGGGCCAAACAATGTGTCGGCTCTGGTACTCGTGCCGACTACAGCATATTTCGTCTATACTGCATTGATCCGCGCTTTTTTCTGATGCAAATATATGTTCTCTTCTTCGCCTAGTTGTTTTGGTCTCGTGACGTTAAGGCGGGTTTTTGAAATCTGGGCCTGGTTTCAACCTGCGTGGTGCAACTTTTCCGCATTTGGCAGGTTTCTCATTTCCTAAGTGAATCGAACGGGGAAGGGTCACACTCTCCACATCGCAGTGCTGCGGGTCATTAAACCCATTCAAACAGCTTGCACGTTACAAGCGAACACGTTAAAACTGACACAACACGAACTGCTCATTCGTGCTGACATTCCACGAACTGCTCTTCGTGCTGTTGCAGATTGCAGGCGGCCGCCACCGGTGGCCGTGATGAGAGCTCGTGACGGCAGAGCCGGGGCGGGCCGGGCGGCTTATGGTGTAAGCTGCCTCATGGTCCGAATACCACTCAGTTGGCCTGCACTGCACACGCACTGTCCACGGCTGGGCAGGAGGAATGTGCTCGAGACGCCGTGCGCGCGAGCGTCTGGACGGTGGGAATGCCTGATACCGGTAGACGCTCCTCTGATGGCCCCGTCCTATTCATTAGTGATGTGCCTTATTATTATGTTGCTATGTATTATACAAGTATCTTGTACCCAATCACGATATATTATATAAAATCTTGCACTGTTTTATTACTATTCGGCTGCATTTCGTATCGTTTCTGCCGAAATCGCTACACTTTAACTAGCTGTGATAATTTCTATAATTTCAATAAAGAAGAAAGAACGACGGACGAAGTCTAATAACTAACGGTGTGGTGAAGTTATCATGAGCCCCTACCTTGCACATGTGGGACAAATCAACAAGTCATATGAGGGGATTTCAACTTCACCCTGCGTTAGACGATCGACGCCTTTGTTCCACAACTGGTGCGCGACGTGCCTCATTAAGCTCGAATCTCTGTCCCGGGCGGCGTCCCTTCGACATCCGTGTTGTCTCGATGTCCGCCAGACAAAAACCTGCCGCTTTGACCCAACCAATTTATGCCCTGAAGCGGTGCAGCTCGGCCGGTCACGTTTTGTCCCGGGGTGCAGTGCCACCGTGCGCTATCTGCAACCGACAACGGCAACCAACGGCCGGCAACCACCAACCAACGTCTACCAAGCGAGAGCGTCTCGCCGCCGCCGGCCGAGCGCGCCCGGCGCCCCAGCGTGAATCTCACCTGCATGAAGATGAACTCCCACTTCCTGGAGAATATCTTCTGCAGTCGGGCCAGGTTCTCGGCCTCGTAGTCGGCCAGCTCCAGGCGTGTCTTGTTTTGCATGGTGCGCTTGCAGAGGTACACGGCTGTGCACGGACAGGGACATCTGCACGTCAAGGGCGTGCGCGCGTGCGTGATGCTTCACGCATGAGTGGGGCTTCAGTTTGTGCGTGTGCGTGTGCGGGGGGAGGGGGTAGAGACCAGATTCCCTCAAAACATAAAGGTGCTTGATCCTTATAGTAAGTTCTGTTCATTCTGAAGTTTGGAGCGCTTAAGGGTGCGCTCTTACAACGTAAAATATGGCGGAAATAATTCGAGGTTTCTATCCATCGCACTTGTATGAATATAGTCACAATATCTGGGCGTGTCAGTGACTAACAAAGTAAAAATGACTCGACCACATGTCCCTATGCATTTGGGTACCTCGGACGCAATGGACGCCGTGGACTGGACACTGTGTCAGTATCCAGTCTGTAGACACATGTGTCTGTCATATTCGTCCCGGAATGGCCCTGGCGAATGTTACGTTCCCGAACAAAATATAGCGGTGTGATTCTTTTGCTGTCATTGAAAGAAACAATCGTAATGATAGGTCATACCGTTATTTCATATTCCTTTATGATTGCATAAATACACTCCAACCTCCTCATAAGCCAAGGGTAGCTCCAAATATCTTCTGAATGGAATTTTCGAAATGCTGACAATTGGACCCACGCGTTGAAACTAGAAATTTGATTGGGCCCTCACTTCGCAGAACCAGTTGCTTCCATCACTTAGAGCGACACGAAGTCCTTTAAAATCACGCTTAAACTGATGCAAATCAGTAGAACCGATTCCAAAATTAACGAGAAGTAATGATGCACACGCCAAGGACAACTTACTTTGGAGAGCATCCATAGCTTGGTAAAACGACGGATCTCAACATCAAGCGCAGCCCTTCCGTTTAGGCCATGCACATGTTTTCTTGCTCATCATTTTTCAAAAAGATTAGCTGAATAGGACGAGCTTCCGGCAATGTATTGGTTAAGCTGCGTGCCTGGGAGACTAGAGAAGCGGGGTTCGATTCCCCGCTGTGTCCGACCCTCCTACCAGGGTACGAGGCAGGTGACGCGTTACAGCCTCAGCAGCTGAGTGCCTCGTAAAGCCCAAATGCCAACGACGTCGAGCTTTGCAGGACTGGTAAACTTCCGAAGGGAGAGCACGCACAAATTGTCGGCTTGTATAGCCTCGGCCGTATCTAAACGTGCCGTGGAGCAGGGCGCACTTGCGTCAGAAGACAGCCAATTATGTCTGTTACTTATGTCTCAATTATGTCAAGAACTACAGATCCGAGCTATCGCCCGATGCATGGCTACATCACGTTACAACAGAGATTAAGAAAAAGTGTTATCAAAGTCTGTTTTGCTCATTTTCTCGCCGTTTTGGCCCGGCCGCTTTGATGTCCTGTCAGCTGCTTCAGTGGCCAGGCTAGCTCGGACGGCTGCTGTGTTTGTGTCAGCTGCTTCAGTGGCCAGGCTAGCTCGAACGGCTGTTGTGTTTGTGTCAGCTGGTTCAGTGGTCAGGCCAGCTCGGACGGCTGCTGTGTTTGTGTCAGCTGCTTCAGTGGCCAGGCTAGCTCGGACGGCTGTTGTGTCTGTGTCAGCTGTTCAGTGGCCAGGCTAGCTCGGACGGCTGCTGTGTTTGCGTCGCAATCGACGTACTGGAGAAACGAAATGCGGCGCAAAGTTCGATGAATGAAGCAGTGTCAGCAATCATGACTTTGTTCAAACAGATCCACTAATCGCGAGACCAGCGTGGGTTAGGATAAGGGCTGGGTACGTACTGTCGCTACATGTATTGTGAAAGTGTGACGTACGCCGAAAGGCAAAGGAACCAGGGATGGCGAGAGTGTGGTTGTACCCATTCACAAACGTCCGTGCCTGCTCACAGGGTGCCAAACCTGTTCACGACGTGCTTGCACCTGTTCACGATGTGGCCGCTCCTGCATCTGATATGCACGCCTCTGTTCATAATGCGGCCGTGTCTGCCCGCGGCGCGTCCGCGCCTATTGATGGCGTGTCGGCGCCAGTTCCCAGTGCCCGTGCCGCGGCCGGCACACATCGGCGCGGCGGCACCGGCGACGGGACTGCGGCCGCCGGGTCCGACAATCGATCTGCCGGCTCCGACGGCCGCGCCCGCCGACCAATACAACTCTCAACAGACGCCTAACGCGGCAAATCGGCCCATCTGTGCCGAGCTAATTGAATGGCGCCGGCTATTGGTAAACTGAGCCCAGCTGCCGCCCGTCCTAGCCGGCGGGGTTGCCTCCTCCACCTTCTGCTCCACCGCCAATGGACCCAGCTGCCGCCCTGCGCTAGCCGACGGGGCTGCCTCCTCCTTCTCTTCCACCGCCATTGAATCCAGCCGCCGCTCTGTGCCTTCTGCTCCACCGCCAATGGACCCAGTTGGCGCCCCGTGCTAGCCGGCGGGGCTGCCTCCTCCCTCTCCTCAACCACCAATAAATCCAGTTGCCGCCCTGTGCTTGCCGACGGGCCTGCCTCCTCCACCTTCCGCTCCACCGCCAATGGACCCAGTTGGCGACCCGTGCTAGCCGGGAGGCTGCCTCCTCCTCCTGCTCCAACGCAGCCGGCGGGCAGGGGCCTCCTCCATTTCCTCAGTCAGCAAGCAGAGATTCACTGGCTTTACAGGTTAGCGGAATATACGGCATGGACCAAGATCGTATGCAGTTACCCACCCATCAATTACAAACTCGTTGGCAAAACTGCATTCACAATGTCATGTCATTGTTTCATGCCAAAGAGGTTGGTTTATTTTTACACCTGACGGTCTTCGGTCTTGTTGCTTGCTGCACTGAGCAGGCGACCAGGCTTCCAAAAGCTTCATTTCATGGGCAGAGATTCTTGCACAACTTCGGAAAAAGGTTATGTGACAGCCGAAGACGACATTTCTGGCCATATTTTTGTCGTGTTTATACATCATCTATTTTTAGTGTCTATCCTGTGTATGTTACGGTCCTTATTCGGATCTTCGGTGGAAGCACATGCGCAAAAGCAGTAACGGCTATCTATAATTCCAGGTGTGGGGGTATCGATGCTGTGGGTTGAACCCGTGCCACAAAGGTCACAGACAGCTGCACTTCGCTGGAGCTCAGGTTGCCGCATGAGTCTGTGCCTGGGCGACTACTTCAGGGTCATCCAGGGATCCATGGCAACATATTAGGGTTACTCAAATCCTGCCATTCCATAGGCCATGCGACAATCAAGGTCAAGAATAATGTAATTGTCGAGTCGTTCGTATCTGGCGTTCGTAAGCACGATTTCCACATATGGCGGCCACCAACGGGTTCTTAACCAACGTTGTGCAGGGTGGTGTGACGCAATCAAACGATGACATATTACGAAGCATCTTCACTAAATTGAGATATTGTGTTGTCTACCACTGTCCTTTCCACTTGACGGTACACGAACAGTTGAAGGTTGGCTTTTTCACAATAGCTCATGTTTGCTTCAGTATTTTAAATGTGAAACGTTCCCCTCGAGCGGGCCCAGTTTGTATCGGCTTCTCACATGTCTCGCAGCCTTGCAGAAGGGGCTAGTCTTCCCTTGCTGGCCTGAATAGTCGAGAACGCCACAGCTTGAGCGTATTGTGCTTAACGTGTAAGCATAAGGATCCAATGTTTAATGGCAGCCATGTCTCAGCATCCCACGCATGGCCGGCGCAGTGGGAGAAATTACGGCCATCTGAGGTGCAGTGACATCTGCTTCGCAAGAAATGATGCCAACATGGCTGCTCCTCAAGAGGTGATCATGACACTGAGCAATGTTAATCAAACCCCGTCTCGGCCCCATTTGACTCGACAGACTCGCCAGCTCCTGAAGCCGACAGCTTCCGGTTCAACTTTGAGCCAGCCCTCCATGGAGAGGAGAGAGGGGCGATGCCAAACTAAGGGATCTCGTCTGCTTGGTCGGCATCACGTCCTTTTGATGCATAAACGAAATTACCCAAGCAATTCCGAGATGACACCAAATTTTGACAAGGATTCGGTTCCGGAGAAAATGAAGACAGGCACTTATAACGGGAATATACGTCAGACTGAAACAACCGAGCTCAAAATATTAAAATTTTAGCCCATATGTAAATATCACTTTAATGATCCATTTTAATTGCGCTGCAGATAGCTCTTGGATCCAATGGACACATCGTTATCGTTGTAACATGCTGTTGGTACGTGCCATTTTGGGACGTTCGGTTTTGTTACGTGCCTCTGCCACTTTGGTAAAGTTTGAGCGATTGTCGGGGTCATTAGATTTTTTTGCCGTAAGCGAAAGAACGGATATCACTAAGCATACCGCGACAGCCATCTGACGCACAGGCTACCTTCAATAGGTCAACAACTTTCAACGAGATTCATGACTTATAATGGCATAGTTTGGTCTTATTTTGATCCTAGATTTTCTTTCATATTTCGTTGTATTTGAAATGCGGTGTCATACCTATTCGTCCACGCAAATGTCGCTTGCTGTCATGCCAAGTGTCCATCTCTGGAAATTGTTTTCTCTAGCATCGGGGCCGACTTGGCAAAATAAATGGAAATAAAACAGCGACACTGGACTTCATGTAAACAACTTTACGTGGCGGTTATCGTTCCGTTACCTTTGAGCTCAAATTGAGATGAAATGGCCACAGGGTCTACCAATCCTCTCACCAACCAGGCTTATGATGATACCTTCCGCCCGAAGAGAATTGATATTCAAACCAACTTTTCTGAAACAGCTTTAAAAGTTCTAAAGCATTTCACGCCAATCAGCCTTCGTGACAAAAGTTCTAGACAAAAAGCATTGTTTGCGATTATCAGGTTTTCCTAGACTCTGCTTAAAAATGTCCAAGCCTAATTGTGTGACATCACGTCTTTCCACGGAGACTGCTTTGATTCGTGCAGTGTATGAGCATCTGCCACGTTCAGTAACAGGTACGAACGTCCAGAGGCAGTTGCCCGGGACTGACAGGCGGCAGTCACTGCCCGTGGAGCCAGTCGTGTCCCGGATGAGAGGAGGGAGTTAGAGGACGCGTTTGCCTGCGTAGACGCGGCAGCTGAAGTGCGATGGATAATCGACACCAATGCAAGTTGAGCCTGGGCTCATTGCGGGAGGGCTCCCACAAAATGTGTATGAAGGGTACGCAAACTGTTGTTCCTCTTCCAAGGAATGGCTCCACAAGCTCAAGTCATGGCCCATAGGTGTTGGAAACTGCTTCTCCACCAAATAAGTAAACATTTTCTTCCCTAGACAAGTACTGCTCACGAGCTGTAGTGCCTTGTATCTGTTCGTAAGAAGAGGGACAAGTGTCCGTGTGATCTGAGCTATCCTTCACGTACATCTGGTGACATCCCGCCCGCAATAAACCCAGACGTCATTTCATTGGCCCCGGTCCCCCCCCCCCCCCCCCCGTCGACTGGCCTACCCTAAACTGGCTAATGTTTCCTCTAGCCCCCTCCCCAGCCGGACACAAGACTTGCCCCCCCCCCCCCTGAACAAAAATATTGTAAAGAATCCTGACGCTACTTCCAATGCCTTTCTTCCTGTTTTGTGCGTGAGCCATCTTCCTTAACTTGTCATCCGTGGTAACACTGCCTCCGTGCTCGCCATAGCTAGACCCCAGGTCATGCCTGACAGCCTGTATCCCCGGCCTGCGCCGAAGACAGACAGACCGCGGCGAGCCGAGCACTTCCTCAGCAGGCAGCCAATAAGATCATTATCTCGCTTGATGTCCGACTCGTCGCCGCCTGAACGCGAGACTTCTTCATACTCTGTGACGGCCTGTCGCCTCCTCCCAGTTCCGCATGACAGCCCAGAGACGCCAGACCACCGATAGCGCCGCCTGCGGGGGCCGCAGGCTGAGCAGCTAGGTCAGGTCAGGTCAACAGGTCCACCGAGCAGCTGAGAAGCATCTGACAGGAGTGGAAAGGAAAGCAATCAACGGAGCGGGCGGGGGCCGCACAGAAGAAACGGGGCAGCTTGACCCGCCCGAGCAGCCCATGTTCGGCTGTGTGGCCGCCGACCCGGCCGCCAGCCCAGGCCCGGCCTGGGCTGGTCTTCGTCGGCCTCGTCGGAGATCTCAAGTGAGCACTGCGGTGCACAGCGTGCGTCCACACGTCCATGGCGTCCCACCTGTTCGGGGACCTGAGCCTGCCGATCGCGTCCGTCACGAGCCTGGCGCGACGGTAGACATGCCTCGACTCTTCCAGAAAGCAAGATGTGCTATACGGAGACGAAAAACGACGTGCTCCATGTGTCAGAAGCGTCAGAAGTATTCCAAGAATTTCCTGATTCAACATTTCCCACGCATCCTTGTGGGACACCGTTTCCAGGTCACATCTCAGCAAGCACGACACAAAGACAGCCACAGTATCACTCTGGACTTCTCAGACGGTAGGCTGGACTTCCCACCATACTTAGCCGTGCTTGGCAACTTCAAGTCATCCAATACGACATGTACTGGGCAACAACCCAGCATAGTACAGAAGTACAACCTGCGCTGCGTGACCAGCCATTCCGGCGCGACATGTTCGGGCCACCATGCGTTCCAGCGTAAACGCCGCGTTTGGAAGACTGGTGCGAGTATAACGGCTCCAGAGTGCGGCCCATTCCTATCAGCTGCGCCAACAGCTGCAGTGCGAACGTGCTGTTCATCGAGACAGTCAGTCGCTGGCCGAACGCTGGCCGGGACGCCCGAGCTCGGGGGACTGGAGAGAATCGTCCCAGCTCCAGTGGACGCCCAAACTCGAGGGACTGGAGAGAATCGTCCCAGCTCCAGTGGACGCCCGAACTCGAGGGACTGGAGAGGATCGTCCCAGCTCCAGTGGACGCCCAAACTCGAGGGACTGGAGAGGATCGTCCCAGCTCCAGTGGACGCCCAAACTCGAGGGACTGGAGAGGATCGTCCCAGCTCCAGTGGACGCCCAAACTCGAGGGACTGGAGAGGATCGTCCCAGCTCCAGTGGACGCCCAAACTCGAGGGACTGGAGAGGATCGTCCCAGCTCCAGTGGACGCCCGAACTCGAGGGACTGGAGAGGATCGTCCCAGCTCCAGTGGACGCCCAAACTCGAGGGACTGGAGAGGATCGTCCCAGCTCCAGTGGGCGCCCGAACTCGAGGAACTGGAGAGGATCGTCCCAGCTCCAGTGGACGCCCGAACTCGAGGAACTGGAGAGGATCGTCCCAGCTCCAGTGGACGCCCGAACTCGAGGGACTGGAGAGGATCGTCCCAGCTCCAGTGGACGCCCAAACTCGAGGGACTGGAGAGGATCGTCCCAGCTCCAGTGGACGCCCGAACTCGAGGAACTGGAGAGGATCGTCCCAGCTCCAGTGGACGCCCGAACTCGAGGGACTGGAGAGAATCGTCCCAGCTCCAGTGGGCGCCCGAACTCGAGGAACTGGAGAGGATCGTCCCATCTCCAGTGCGGTCGGCTGGCTGCCGTATGAGCCATAATGATGATGGAAGCAGAGGTGGCGCTTGCTAATGATCATTAATGTATCCAACTAATTCATGGATGTATGGTGATGTAAGCATAGAAACTCATGAATTGGTCGCAGGAATACATTTCCAGTACGTTTTGTGCTTTGCGAATTCAATCAAACTGTAAGGGTTAGGCGCAGGCGCGTTCTATCGGTGTTATAGGTACGCCAATATAGGTGATGGACGACGAGGTCCGATAACATGGCATCATGGCGCGGACAAATGTGGACGTACCGTAATCCGTGTTTTCTGGCTCCAGGACTTGGACGGCCAGAAATACGGTGTCTGAAATGGAAAAAAATGTGGTTAGAAGACACCTGATGAACTATGTCGAATGAGGCGACATCGCTCACAATAACATGAGATATAACCACACATCTCTTATGCGGACGAAGCGTCTTCAAAGTAGTAGTGCCACAAAAATCATTTTCTCGCTTTTTTGGCTTCCCTCATATGCGAGAAAATGCACCATACCTTCGTGTGCATACTCTCATCAAATGCTCATAAAGCAACACATGTCCGTAAAAATTCAGCGGTACCATACCTGGTACTGGTCGAGTATGGCATATATGGCACATTAGAGCGCGCCCTCGTCTGCTGCGGTTTTCCGCGGTGCCAAAAGACTCCTGGTAAGGAGCTGTTTCATGGAGCATTGCCCAAGGATGAGTACAGTAGCACCGTGTCACTTTCCCAAATCTAGGGAGGGGGGGGGAGGGACTTCAAACGTTACGACCCTGCCCAGCTCCTGTCATTGACCACCTGTTCAAGCGGTAAAAGGCAGTGGACAATTACGGCGGACGTGTCTGTCTCAGAATTTCACAGGCCCATTCCATTATCCATGTGCAAACGTTGTGTCCCTGCTCCGATGACATCCACAACTAGTCGACATGCTGCATGTCGGGCCCACCTCTCTGAGGTGGGCCCGACAGTTTCCCAGTCTCCCATTTCTCGGCCCAGTTCGGACCGAGCGCTTTGTCACGTGATATCCACTCCATGGCGTCTATCCGGATATCCGTCCAGGACATTTATCTTCAATATCAGCCCCGGAATGCCCGTGGATATTCCAGGCTGGTACATTCAGGGCGGGTCAGGAGTATTCAGGATCTAGCCCGGATATTCGGGACAGATCCTGAATATCCATGTCAGGTCATGACCCTGCATCTGTGTCAGCACATCCATCACGAGCTCTCCGCCCCAGGCCACCCGCCGCCAGCGCTGAAGCCTGCACTCGAGCCGGCCGGTCGGCGCCTGCTGGCGGCTGTCCTGGCGCTGACGGCCGACGGCCCATGCCTGGGACAGCAGCGCCGCGTCGGCCAACGCTCGTTTGGCAGCGCTCGCCCCCGCCGGCCTGATGGCCACCAGCCACGCGATATTGTGCATTTCCACGCCATTCGGCTCACGTTAGGCCGCGCGGCAAATACCCCCGCCGGCGCCAGCACGCCACGTCACGTGACTGCGCTGTTGCTGGCCACTCCTAATAAGGAGATGTCTCCGCTCGTCCGACGGCCAGAAGAGCGCGCGCGGGGACCGTGCTCTGCTGGTGAGTTGTGGGCGTCAGTGGGTGGTGTGCAAACAAACTTTCAGCTTATGATGCGGCCTGCCGGAAGAAGGAATTTGGAACCGATGGCCGATGTTTCTCGTCTCATGTATGCGATACCGGCGAACGTTCCCAAAATACAGAAACAATAACAAATGATAGCACCTAAGAGGCGGCAATGAAGTGAATGGAAACCGAGTACCTTCATGTCGAATGGTGCCCAGAGACCTTGCCGAGGAGCACAGTCGCCCGCCGTCCAGTAAGGATTGCCGCCCACCATCGCCACAAAAAAGTATCAAAGAGAGTCAATGTTGTGCGTAAAACGGTCAACATGGCTTACGAAATTGAGTTACGTCACCAGCCTATGGGTCATGCACATTATGTGCCGTGCAGGATCTCTGCCGCCCAGGACCAAATGGCAAGGCAGCTCATGTGGCGCTGACCAGATGCCTTCCACGAATGTGTCGCTTGAGCAGAAACATCGCGCGAGGAATATGGTTGTAGGAGAATATTTAGACGACGCCGGATAATCTACGGCTTTTCGATATCTGGTATACGTCAGTAAGCTAGAGATTTCATGTGCCTTGAGCGAAGGCAAAGGACCAAGACTTGACCAGTTCGAAGAAGGAGGTAAGCTATGGCGGGGGCGGCACTAACGGGCTTGGTTGTATTGCTCCCAGTGTACAATTCTCACTCAAATAGTTCATCCGAAAAAAACAAATTAGCCCAAGCATGCCCTTCATGCGGAGCTTCCTGCCTCCTGTGCAGCCTCCTGGTGACAAATCTCCGTTTGAGGGCCCACGGATTCAAGCCGACACCCTGCGGTAGAACCCACACCGGTCACCTTCGCGGTAAAACACAGACCAGCGCACGGGACTCGTGCCCCACCTGGAAGCGGTAGAATGTGCCGTCGCTCCGGACGGTCAGCGTGTGGTCGTCGATGGGGAAGAGGTAGCCGTGCGCAGCCATGAGGTGAGCGAGGTGCAGCGCCTCGGCTGAAACAGGGCGTCACTTGAGCGCCGCTAGACAGGCGCGGGGTGCCACAGTGACACATCGCAGGATACCTCGGCTGAAACGGGGCGTCACTTCAGCACCGCTAGACAGGCAAGGGGTGCCACAGTGACAAGACCACACGACGCCTCGGCTGAAACGGGGCGTCACTTCAGCACCGCTAGACAGGCAAGGGGTGCCACAGTGACAAGACCACACGACGCCTCGGCTGAAACGGGGCGTCACTTCAGCACCGCTAGACAGGCAAGGGGTGCCACAGTGACAAGACCACACGACGCCTCGGCTGAAACAGGGCGTCACTTCAGCACCGCTAGACAGGCAGAGGGTGCTTCAGTGACACGGCCACACGACGCCTCGGCTGAAACAAGGCGTCACTTAAGCACCGCTAGACAGGCAGAGGGTGCTTCAGTGACACGGCCACACGACGCCTCGGCTGAAACAAGGCGTCACTTAAGCACCGCTAGACAGGCAGGGGGTCACCGTGACACGTTCCAAAAAAATGTTCAAAATAAATAAAGAACTAAATATTTGGCACAGTGCTGTGTTTGGTTCATGACTGCAAATCCACCTGACTTCAGGCAAGCTGCAGTCTGTATTTGTACTTATATTAACCATTGCGCGAACCGAAAACTCCAAAGCAATTGCCAGCTTTATCCGAATGCAAACAATGGTGCTGCCACGAACAGGTCGCCACGCCCTACTGCATTCTCCTGCTGACCACGTCACTGGGGTCAGCTAAAGCCCCGCGCCCAGGGTGTGGCACTACGGTCAACACCCAGCTGGGACAACCCCCGGCATTTGATGGGTTGAGCGCTGAGTGACCGAGGCAGTATACGGCTTGAGCGCCCAGCAACACGAGGAGATTGCGCTGCATTCTAAGAAGATATATTGAGCTTTCAAGTTGCAAATAATCAGCCTTCCGAGACGTCCAAAGAATCGATCAGCACAACCAATCCTATATATATATAATATATATATATATATATATATATAGGATTGTATATATATATATATATATGTATATATATATATATATATATATATATATATATATATGTCATCCCTCGTACCGATGGAAGTAGGTATCCCCCATGAAGTTTCCGGGGATGGCTGGAAAAATGTTTCTACGCTAGCATTTTGAAATGTTGGGATTTTTGCTTAATCAGTTTAACGTTTGCCCTGAAATCTTCAAGTCCGGGTCACATCGGATCAATTAGCTAGAGTATTTTGAGCATGAGCATATCGGACCAGCACGTGGACGAACATAAGGATTCCCGGCGCTGCGATGTAACGTGATCTTTCTGAGGTCTTCCCTAGGTCTTCCTGAGGTCTTCCTGTGGTCTTCCTGGTTGCTCATCAAGCGACGTCACTCCCTCACTTTCCTACGACATCTTTAGGTCATCATAGATATACTTTATTTATTTCGTTTCCAGCAGCGTCGCTTGTTCACCTACGAGTGACAAAGGACATCGAAAGTCAGCAAATGGTTCTAACTTAGCTTGATCTACAGGCCCGCATTCGAAACACTGTGCACCATTGGCGGTATTCGTCGGTCTCATCTGGCCTTTCTCACTTTAATTCCGTTTACGAAGCTCCAGGTGGTAGCGATTAACTTAATCTATTATGCAATGATAGCGATCTCGCGGACGCCGTGTGGTCTTGAAAACTGATGTTTCTGCATGCCCCTTTTTCGTCGACGTTTAGCCTAACACACTCATTCGATCAGCACAACAATCGTAACGAAACACGGCACAGTAACGTCAGGAAGATCAACACGGTCACTCAGTTAGGTTCGAAATGCAATTGAGCATTTGTTGAAATTGGTTCTGACCACCGACGGCTGCTACAAGCTAGTTGTCGTTCAAGGAAAACAACTGCTTCAAACACTCTTCATGCTTCATGACTCAAACATGCTTCAAAACTGCTCAGTTAGGTTCGAAATGAAATTGAGCATTTGTTGAAATTGGTTCTGGCACCACCGACGGCTGCTACGAGCTAGTTGTCGTTCAAGGAAAACAACACTGCTTCAAACACACCACCGACGGCTGCTACAAGCTAGTTGTCGTTCAAGGAAAACAACACTGCTTCAAAGGTCAGTGTGAATTATGTATAAGTGCAATCCTTGTAGCGTAAAAGGCATACAACCTCACGCAGAAAAAACTGACAATGCGTTATTGAGAAAAACCTGGTCGATGAGAAAACATGTACTTGACATTAGTTGAATATGGCCCTGAACACAAACGACCTTAGAATATCTTGTTGGCATTACATGAGCTATCGCATAGCGGTGTATTCGTCTGGCCACCCCCTTTCCCTCGGAAGGTATGCATCTATCCCGTTGGGTATGTAGTACTCCCCCTTTGGAAGTGTTGCTCCCAACGCAGCGCACACAAAACCCGATTCGGACCAAAGTGGCAGTAGGGTTTGGGGGTCAGCCACCAACGGTTCGTGGGTCCTTAACGGCCATACGACAGAGTTTCCCTTGATGACATAACTTTAGGATTGATGTTTTACGAGCGGGTCGGTTGCCGAGGCCATTTCGTTCATCATTACGGTCTTCTAAGCGGGCCCCCTTTGCTCGATATCGCGGCGGAAGCAGGACATCCGGTGCCGACGACGACGACGTCTCCGGCGCCAGACGCACCGGAGACGTTAGACACGCTATCGCACGCGGCACCTGGCAGAAATGACGTGTTTTTCGCCAACTACCTAGCCATCATCCACGTGTTTGTCTTCCAGGCTTCCGATTCGACCCGAACCCCACGTCTCCTCCTCACACTGCGAAACCATCGGTGATTGCAAAACGGAACTGAGCCCGTGGTCTATTTCCCAGACGACGTGTTTGTACCCCAGCCATCGACCGATCGCATTGCCTGCAGGCACCTGGACCCGGTGGCCGCTCGCAGCCGGCGCCCGCGCGCCGGATCCCATTTCAGCTCATTATAACCGGCGCAAAACAGCGCGCGGCGCGACGCTTTTTCCGCACCCCTTGCCTGATCCCTGGTGTCGCCATCCGCCGCACCCCAGAGACCGGTCGATGCCGGCCTCCATGACGGCTGCCCGGTGCCGCCCGCCGGCCGGTATTGGCAGGCGGACGTCATCGCCCCAATGGCAAGGCCCGGTGACCCCTCCCCGGAC
>NW_023596226.1:83868-140570 GCF_011947565.3 Pollicipes pollicipes | reverse complement strand
ATATTTCAGACATGTTGTCAGTGCTAGAAAGTAACTTGCCAGTCTGCAACAAGTCCATCCCCTGCACTGAATGCTAACAGGATATTGGTGGTGTCAAACTTGTGCTTATGTGTGTCAAACTCAAGCCAGGCCAAAATATAATGCCTTCATGTTGCCTGTATATGAAGAGAGTATGTTCAAGAACATGTTTGCCCAAAATTACTTTTGCAACATCATGATTCATTGAAACATTGACTATGTGCTGAAGTTGGCAGTAAATATGCACCAAACAATGTTCAGATTAATAGCACACATGAGTTAATATTGATGATTATAATACTTGATCATGAAATGGCAGCAAGGCTGCCTAGACCCCATGAAGCATAGCTGCAAAATGCATCATCCCCAAAGTAGGTATCATTTATTCACATCTTTACTTATTTATGCATTTCTCTGCAATGCATGTAATGTGTATTTTGTACCTACCATATGCACATTTGATGCAATGATATCCATTGGTTTAGGTACCACTGCCATTTATGAATGCATTGCTGGCTGATAAAGAGGCTGTAGTGTGTCATGTGTGTTGAAGTGCTTAGAACCCTAAATAAGTTGAAGCACATACCCTGTCAACATGCTATAGGCATGCAGCCAGAAATTAAGAAAGGATGTTATGGGTTCATGGCTCATTTATCATACTTACATTTTAAGGTCTCATGACAGTGCATAAGATACTGACATCTAAAATAAGACACTTAGGCACTGTACAGGGCCCCTAGACTATTGTTGGGGGAGGGGGGTAAGGCAAGGGATGCTGCAAGGTAGTTTGACCACCAGGTTTGCCCCCTCTCCCAGGCCATTCGCTACAGTTTGAATACACCCAGGTACCTGTTTATTAAATGGGCAGCAAACCCAGAGGAAGTTGCCATGCTTTGAGGTTATCACAAAAACATTGAATTTTGCACAGGTATTGCTACTGTTTGTCATGATGTAGCATTCACAGGAACACCCTGTTGGATGCAGAAGCAAATTATTTTCATGACATCTTGGGGGCTCCCCTCCCCATCCCAAAAAGGCTGTGAATGCTATAGATAGCAGTAAGCAGAAGCATAGCTGCCACCATTTGGTGTCTGATTTCCAATAATCAACAAGCTAGAGTATATAAGTACATTAATATGGGGGGTTGGCCCACATTGCTGGTAAGGTTGACAAGACTTTAATGCTCATGATGACATGGAGTTTGTCTCCTTTGCTTATGCTGTAGTGAACTTTCCATGTACTCTACTGGATTGTCATGACTAGGTCTGTATTGCTGCAAGCTATTGTAACTCCTCACACAATTTAGTACAAGAGTAGCTCGGGCTCTTAGTCTGCTGAGCAAATACTTTGGTTTCAAGTAGATGAAACCAATGTAAGATTTCCTGAGCCTGATCAGGTTTGATTGTATCATCATAACAGTTTTAAGAAAGGCCCTATACTTCCAGCTTTCAAGTAAAATGAATTCATAAAATGAATAGCAGTCATAAGATTGATGACACTTAGACTGCCTTGGAACCATTTTATTGATAGCAGCGCCACATGTCATGGGTAAAAGATGTCTTAGTGTCCTGGGTTTTTGGGTATATTAAGTTTGTAAAACAGCCTACTTTCTAGATACTGGGAGGCATTGGTTAAGCTGATATAATGTTGGATGACAGTAGGACGATCCACCCATAGAAGCGATTTCTGCACAATGTTATGTACCCACTGCCTGGGTTTTATAGGCAGTCGTGTGTCTGCCTCATGACCCATGTTCATCCCAGTGGTCCTCTGAGAGTGTCCTCAGAGAACTGCATTAAAGTTAGTCTTTCAATTCTTTGTGGTGAGATGACCTCACTGAAGGGGAAAACTTCTGGTCAGGGTCATGAAGTAGGCTTCTCTGGCAAAGTCAGTTTTTTAAAGATTTGGTCAGAACCTTTCAGATGAATACATTTCTGGGACCCAAGCCCACATTGCGCAGGTCTTTGCACAAGCCCTGCTCCACCATGTGGTCATAAAATTCCGGGTCAATAGCAGAATTTGGTCGCAAAAGTTTAACGTACCACGACGCCTGGCACTATCTGTCCTGCCCTCTGACGCTACCCGATCTTTAGGGTGGCTGGTGCCACCAGTCGCAGGTCACCTCAGGCAAAGACAAATACTGGGCGCATAAATCGACTCAAAGCCATCTCGCCAGGGGTGGGTGGATCAGAAGCCAGACGCTTTAACCAACTGAGCTATCAGCACTGATGTGTTCGCTAGGTTTGTTTATTGGACACCCAGACCCTGCCTTTGCATCATAGCGTTCCTTTTAGTAAACTGGTGAAACAGTAAACTCATTGTACTTAATAAAAGGTCTGCTCATACTCATCCACTGACTGATATTGGATAAGTGAAATGCTCATTGGAACGAGCCAAATGCCAGGAAGTGTCCATGCGTGGCTGTATACACTGGCCGGAAAACGAAGCAATTTTTTCATCTCCAGTGTTTGAATACTATCCCATATGACTGAAAAATCCTGTCAGCATGTCAGTCCATCGACAATATGCGAGGAGTGATATACATGGCATGTTCGAGCTGTGTACATATAAGCTCAGTGCAGACCACAGGCTGGCAGCCATTCTGCTCTGTGTTCTGCAGGCCTTGGGCGGAGGTCACCGGCCGCAGGTGGTGTGCGTGTGAGGCCGCGGGAGGGCGGCGCCCGCCGGCTGTCGGCAGCGGCCGGCCGACATGACCGCGCGGGCCGTCAAGTGGCTGGCGCTGGCCGTCATCACGCTGCAGACGACGGCGCTGGTGCTGGTGCTGCGCTACTCGCGCGCCAGCACGCCCGGCCCGCCGTACCTAGCCAGCACGGCCGTCCTGCTCACTGAGCTCTGCAAGCTGGTCGCCATCGTGGTCACCATCTGGCTGGAGAACGGTGAGTGTCCCCGACCGCCCGACCACGCACGGCGGCCCAGGCCGAGCGTCCGCATGGACTGTGTGTGCGTGCGTGTGTGCGTACGTGTGTGCGTGCCACTCCAGGCATGGTATGTCGGACCTCTCACGACGGTGCTGCATGCGGCGCTCTCGTGTCCGCATGTTCGGTAATTGCGCGTCTGCACGCTACACTCATGCCATGTGCACCGGGTTCCTGGCTACAGGGATTGTGTATTCCGGAGGCGAACTACGTGCAGCGTACCCAGCCACGTTACTGTGGCATGCTCACTTCGCTGACCCACTATCCGACAAGAACTCGGGCGAATTCTTGCCCAACTTTGATATGTTTTCGGTTTTACGTGCAAAAGATGATGGGACAGATTAGCTTCAAAGGGCATGCTTAATAAACGTCGCCATAGATGCATGCGCCACCTGGGTGCTTTTATGACACAGCCTTTGAACACAGACATGACACAGCCTTTATGAGCCTCTGTCATGTGTGTACTGACAGCCTGTGTGAGCCTGTATGCTGTGTGTACTGTCACAGCCTATGTAAGCCTATGTGGCATGTGAGTACTGACAGTCTGTGCGAGGCTCTGTGCCATGTGTGTACTGACAGCCTGTGTGAACCTCTGTGTCATGTGCGTACTGACAGCCTGTGTGAGCCTCTGTGCCATGTGTGTACTGACAGCCTGTGTAAGCCTCTGTGCCATGTGTGTACTGACAGCCTGTGTGAGCCTCTATGCCATGTGTGTACTGACAGCCTGTGTGAGCCTCTATGCCATATGTGTACTGACCCCAGCTGTGTGTCATATGTGTACTGACCCTAGCTGTGTGCCCTGTGTGCACTGACCCCGGCCGTGTGTCGTGTTTGTGCTGACCCCAGCTGTGTGCTGTGTGTGTACTGACCCCAGCTGTGTGCTGTGTTTGTGACCCCAGCTGTGTGTCGTGTGTTTTCTGACCCCGGCCGTGTGCCGTGTGTGTACTGACCTTGGCTGTGTGTCGTGTGTTTTCTGACCCCGGCGGTGTGCCGTGTACTTTCTGACCCCGGCCGTGTGTCGTGTGTGTACTGACCCCAACTGTGTGTCGTGTATGTACTGATCCCGGCCGTGTGCCGTGTGTACTGACCTTGGCTGTGTGTCGTGTGTGTACTGACCTTGGCTGTGTGTCGTGTGTGTTCTGACCTTGGCTGTGTGTCGTGTTTGTACTGACCTTGGCTGTTTGTCTTGTGTGTACTGACCTTGGCCGTGTGTCGTGTTTGTACTGACCTTGGCTGTTTGTCTTGTGTGTACTGACCTTGGCCGTGCGTCGTGTATGTACTGACCCCCGGCTGTGTGCCATGTGTTTTCTGACCCCGGCCGTGTGTCGTGTGTGTACTGACCTTGGCCGTGTGTCGTGTTTGTACTGACCTTGGCTGTTTGTCTTGTGTGTACTGACCTTGGCCGTGCGTCGTGTATGTACTGACCCCCGGCTGTGTGCCATGTGTTTTCTGACCCCGGCCGTGTGTCGTGTGTGTACTGACCCCGGCTGCGTGCCATGTGTTTCTGACCTTGGCTGTGTGCCATATGTGTTCTGACCTTGGCTGTGTGCTGTGTGTGTACTGACCCCGGCTGTGTGCCATGTGTGTTCTGACCTTGGCTGTGTGCTGTGTGTGTACTGACCCCGGCTGTTTGTCTTGTGTGTTCTGACCTTGGCTGTGTGGTCGCAGGCCGCTCGATCGGCCGGCTGGCGTCTGTGATCGGCAGCGAGGTGCTTGGCAAGCCGCGGGAGACACTTCGTCTATCTGTGCCCAGCTTTCTCTACACCATCCAGAACAACCTGCAGTTCGTGGCGCTCACAAATCTGGACGCGGCCACCTTCCAGGTCGGTAGGGAGGGCCCATCCGGGCTTCTCAGGCCAGTCCTGAGCCCTCTTCGGGTCAGGCCTGAGTCTTCAGCTCAGTCGTGGGCCATTCTCAGGTCAGTCCTGAGCCCCCAGGTCAGCCCCGCGCCCTTCTCAGGCCAGGCCTGGGCCCGTCTCAGATCAGTTCTGTGTGCGCCTCACACGCAGGGCGCCGCGCTGTCCCCCGATGCGGCCTTCCATCGGGATAATCTAGGCAACCTGTAATGCCGAAACAGGCGCTCCACGAACCTTTCGTTCTTCAAACCGCATGCCACTGTGCTGTATATCTGCTGCAAATTGCCGCCAGTGAACCAAACGATCAATGCTGGTCCTTTGGTGTGTTGTGGATGTTTCTCTTCATGCCAGTGTTGAAGGCTCATGTGTCCCAAGTTCCTTCTGTTTTCATCCGTGTGGATACGCGTTTTGCTTGGCTGCATTGTGGTATTTACCACCACATCGCTAGCGTCACATAGTCGGTGTGCCCTGAAACCCCAATCATCATCATCGTCACGATATGATGCGTGCCGTCAGGTGTCGTACCAGCTGAAGATCCTCATGACGGCGCTGATGTCTTCGCTGATGCTGAAAAAGCGGGTGCGGCCGCACCAGTGGCTGGCATTGGTCGTGCTGGTGACCGGTGTCTGTCTGGTTCAGGTTGGTCTTTGTCGCTGCTGTGCTTGCTGGTGACCGGTGTCTGCCTGGTTCAGGTTGGTATTCGTTGCTGCCGTCCGTGCTGGTGACCGGTGTCTGTCTGGTTCAGGTTGGTCTTTGTCGCTGCCGTGCGTGCTGTCCCACAAGCCAGTGGAGGTTACACGGGAGGTCTACTCTGCGCTGAGAGTAGTTCGGTGTGGTTTGGTCAGTGTATAGTCAGTTATCACCCGCACTGAGCATGGCCCGACAGGGTCTGGGCTGAACAAGGTGTGGTTGGTGTGGGCGGTGGAGGCTAGCTATGGCACGGTCCCGACCTAACTGGCCTGCTGTAGCGTCCACCATGCGTGGCGTGAGCGGGCGCTGACCTGCCGGCCCGTCGGCAGGCGCCGCGGGCCGACCCGGCCGCCTCCCCGGAGAGGGGCAGTAGCCTGCTGGGCCTGTCGGCCGTGCTGGCCGCCTGCGTCTCCAGCGGATACTCCGGCGTGTACTTCGAGCGCGTCGTCAAGTACGGGCCGCCGCAGTCCCTCTCCATACGCAACCTGCAGCTCTGTACGTAATGGAGAACATGTGACGGTCATGCCCCAGCCTTGGCCGCCTGCCAGATATGAAGAGCTCTGCCCAGGCGCTGTTTCATTGTCCTTTTCTGGCGCCGTCAATGAAATGTCGCCAAGTTGCACGGCTGTCACGAGATGCCACCACCGGTGCATTTCGTAGCCGCGATGG
Source organism: Pollicipes pollicipes (assembly GCF_011947565.3). Taxonomy (NCBI): domain Eukaryota; kingdom Metazoa; phylum Arthropoda; class Thecostraca; order Pollicipedomorpha; family Pollicipedidae; genus Pollicipes; species Pollicipes pollicipes. The sequence goes on along the minus strand of NW_023596226.1, from coordinate 134,401 downwards.
GTTCACTTTACTCGTGTTGATTACGGGTTGTAGATAAAAGTACCTATGGGAAAAGCGTGCATGGCAGTTAATCATAGGATAAGTTCGTTTGCTGTTCTTAAGTTCGTAACGATAATGTGCGTAGGGCACAAAGTTGGTGTAAGATGAAGTTCATGTTACCACATGAACTGTTAAGCGGAAGTAGAGAGTATAACTGCCAAAATGGTTCAGCGGGAAAAAATCGCAACAAAAACGTTCGTACGCGTATAACTTTGCGAGAACAATTCCGTACGCAGTTGTTCGGACGCAAACATGGTTAGGAATGCAGTTCAAATGTCGAAAGTGCAGACGGAGAACCTTGCATGTCGATGCGATAGGTAAGAACGCAAAGTTCGCACACAAATGTGCCTGAAGGACAAGGTTTTGACAACGGACGTACTCAAAAGGATGTGTGCAGATGCGTACCGGAAATTCGAATGCAGATCCCCACGGTTGGCACGGGGTGTGAAATAAAGGGTCACTGGGGGGATCGCCTCCCGTTAATCGCAGGGAAGACATATGGCGAGTAGCGGTGTACAGTGCCAACTGCTTAGGTCAGATCAAGTATTAGGACCGTTATGCTGCTCCATATCATGAACCTATACGCCGTCCGGCTCCCCGCAAACCAACCTGAATCAATGTCTAGCATTGCAAAACGTCCCGTGAATACGATGAAACATCAAAAGATTATGATGCTGATCACGCGGAGTGCTTGTTCCCTTGATTTATCACCCTGACGCCGTCCCTGTCGATGTCCCTCGCTGGCGTCTCCGGAGTGCGCCAGCTGACGGCCGCAGCAGGAGTCAGCTCGTTTGTGGAACACGGCGGGCAGACGCGCGGGGGACACCCGGTATGTGATTGTTCATATGAGATAAACGACGGTCCAGAAGTCGAGAGAGATGCGCCTCTGCACCCGCTTCCATACAAACGTTGTTTGCCCCCGACCCAACGCTGCCAAGTAATGCAACATTAGGACACTTCCCTTAAAAGGAGTGTCCCATATTTGTATAAGGTTTTGAACTGAAATAGCTATCTTGAAGATCATTGGTTACAGTTCACATTCGTACCCTTCTTAAGACCTAAAACCCTCTGGTTTCTGATGTAAACGCCCGCGAATATGTGCGGATTATTTCATGCAGACCATTCCAGGCTCATTCAGGGAAGCGTGACGCCAAAGAAACGTCAAAAATCAAAATCAAAATACAAAAAATCAAAGTACGAGTGACAGGTCACTCATATCTTGCGTCTGTGAGCACGTTTCCCAGGTGAAATGATCTCAGTTGGCCCTTAACCAATGTTGTGCAGGCTGTACAAGTTTCAGTCACGAATAACGTTTGGTGCCGCATAATATAACATATTGACATCCTTGCTAGTTGTTACGGAAATAAGCCTTGTAATCGAGTAGCTGAAGAAGTGCACCGTAACCGAGTATGTGGATATAAGCAAGTACTTTAAGCTCACGGATAAAATGTGCAACAACACTCGGAGAAAGGACCGAAACACGAGCACATGACGGTATTTAGTTGAACACACCTCCAGCTTCGCCACGGCCACTTGTAGGAAGATTGAAGTGCAAGCGAGTGCGGGGGAGCAATTTCGCATGGCCAGTTTGGCAGCACCTCAGCGTTGTGCAGACGTTCCAAGACGCAATCAAACTATGACGTGTTGGGAAACGTATTTACTAAATAGAAAATTGTGTTGTCTTCAGCAGCCTTTTGCACTTAAAAGTATACCAATTGTTAGGTGAGCTCACTTCATTATGTCTAATGCTTGTCCCAATATTTTTAGCTGTGGAACATTCTCTTCAAGGCATGTAATTGGGCTAGCTTCCCCCTGTATCCGGCGTAGTGTTCATGCGCTGGTCTGGGGCGCTGCTGGGTCGGGGACAAACAAGGTTATTATCAAAGCGGTTGCTGCAGGTGCGTCTCTCTCGACTTCTGGGCCGTAGCTTCTTTCATATAGGCAATCACATACCGGGTGTCCCCCGAGCGTCTGCCCGCCGTGTTCCACAAACGAGCTGACTCCTGCTGCGGCCGTCAGCTGGCGCGCTCCGGAGACGCCAGCGAGAGACGTCGACAGGGACGGCGTCAGGGTGATAAATCAAGGGGAGCCACAAACACACCGAGTGATCTGCGGTGTGATTTTGAGTTTTTTTTTCGCCGGTTCCTTCCATTCGAGGGACATTTTGCAACGCTCTCTTTGATCCAGGTTCATTTGCTGGGCGCCGGACGACGTTTAGTTTTACGATTAGCTCTTTAGGGCTCTTTATGCCTTTATGGTGACTTTAATATGGCTCTTTCAGTTCAAAGCCTCATAAAAATGTGGGGCGCTCCCTGTAAGCCATGCTGCGGAGCACAAATTTCAGCGGAATCTGAGAACCGACTGTACATAGTTTGATACTTGGGCGGCTGGTCTTCCCGGAACACTCCTCCATATGAGTAATATCCATGGAAACTGGTTGCTTTTTATTTAATGCCTATGAACTGTTCGTACTTTTTCACTGGAACGTTATCCGTTACGAACCTTAGCTTGCGTGCAATGCTTACGAGTACCTGCATGCCTATTCATGGATGCGAAATTCCTCCATATGGACTTGTCAATGCGAATGTTTAGCATGTGTGCTTTATACTTTATGACCGTTGCTTCCGAGCTTTTGCGCACGTATTTCTGTCAATCGAATTCATTCCATTAGGAACCATAGCGTGCGTGCAACTATGCGAATTTTTGTCAATGCCAATATTTCACATAGACTTCGTACCATACGTATCTTTGCTTACGAACTTAGCGTACGTACTTTCGCCGCACGAACTTAGTACCTCACACTCGTTTGTCTACGAAAAAATGGTGTATTTACTTGATGTGCTTTTGCGTACTTAGCGCACTTCTTAACGCACTTTTCCATACGTGCGTTTGCTCTAAAATCATTGATTCAACGGCAGGCACATCACACTATCGGGCGTCCATTTGTACGCCACCTGTTACTCCCTAAGCTGTCCTTCCGGTGCTGCGGATGTTGACGTTGTCTGCTCTGGTGGCTGGAATACTTTGCGATGTTTGTATAGCGTTCTGCTGTCACGCCAGGGGTCAGAAGGCCTGGGATCATCAGCGGCACGTGGTTGCGAAATAGCTGTAGGAAGTAATCATTTGAATTTTTGTCTATGTTGCGATAATTCTAGTGACCTTCTTTGTTTCGCGTGTTAATGTTCCCGCGCTCGTGTCTCTGGTATTTGTGCGACATTTCCAGATGGCGTTATGGTCTATGTGTGATTACCGGCCCGTGTGGGAGTCTACGGCCGGGGCCCGTGTGTCTCGTGCCGTGCTGACCTCTGACCGCGTCCCATCCCGCGGCTCTGCCGACATCTGACCATACCCCACCCTGCGGGTCTGCTGACCTCTGACTGTGTGCCAACCCGCGGGTCTGCTGACCTCTGACCGCGTCCCATCCCGCGGCTCTGCCGACATCTGACCATACCCCACCCTGCGGGTCTGCTGACCTCTGACCGTGTGCCAACCCGCGGGCCTGCTGACCTCTGACCGTGTACCAACCCGCGGGCCTGCTGACCTCTGACCATGCCCCACCCTGCGGGTCTGCTGACCTCTGACTGTGTGCCAACCCGCGGGCCTGTTGACCTCTGACTGTGTCCTACCCCGCGGGCCTGCTGACCTCCGACCGTGTCCCACCCCGCGGGCCTGCTAAGCTCTGACCGTGTCCCACCCCGCGGGCCTGCTGACTTCTGACCGTGTCCCAACCGGCGGCTCTACTGACCTCTGACCGTGCCACAGCCGTGTTCTCGCTGCCGTTCGGTGCGGCGGCCGTGCTTTTCAACGACGGCGCGGCCGTGGCTGAGCACGGCCTGCTGCACGGCTACACCCGCTACACCTGGCTCGTCATCGTCCTGCAGGTGAGGTCGGCCGCTATGGCCGCGTGCTCCACGCTGCTGATACCGGACTTACCGTGCCCCATCGCTGAGTGGCTGTTGAGGAAGGGCATGTTTCGTTCGTCGTCTCATGTCGATGCCGTTGCGGTTCGTTTAGCCAGTGCCCACAATAGGGAGCTTTTGTCCACGACGTTGGGTGCCTGACCCGGGGTTTGAATGACGGATGGTTTGACCCGAGCAACCCCTCATAAAGGCCAGCTGGTGCTGGTCTGCCGGGAGTAGCTATGTGATAGTATCGTATGGTGGGTGCAAATTGGCCAATGTGGGTGTGAGTGCAGTGGGTGCAGATTCAGACTGATGGGAACGGCCGTACCATGGGATTGTATGGTAGTTGACTATTCCACAGCGAAGCTGTGTGCTCAATCAATCGCTACGTTAGAATGAACTACTTGGTGGGATGGTTCACCGCACACGCAACGGACTGCCTAGAATGTGCTCTGCATCAAAGCCCTTGCAAAACATTCAGAATGCGCGGCCCTTTGTAACATGGTTTGGTGCACATTCTGCCAACCTTGCATGTGATAGGTTGCCCACAGCGATTGCAGTCATCTGCCGGATGTGAGGTGATGGCTGTGGCAGGCCGGTGGACGTGGCCGTCCCGCAAAACCGCAGACATCGGGTTACATCAGTGTTCCCCTTGCTGCATACCAGTAATCTCTTGGTTGGGAGAAAGCGACATGGGTAAAGTGGTTCTCGATGTAATTCTCTAAAGAGTACATTTTACTGTTTGTGTGTGGTCCCAATTACTGCCGACTTGCCAGCTCGTCTCTGCGCAAGCGCGTCAGGTTAAACAGTCGGATGCATTGTTGCGGTAATAAACACGGATGTAAAGTGAGTCGAGCTGGTCTCCGTTGACGTCTTTGTTGCGTCATGTGCTCGCTACATGGCGATGTGTGCCCCCTCGTCACTGGCGCCCACGCGACCAGTCTTGGTCTGCCGTCCGTCAGCTCTTCCTGGAAGCCTGTCAGGTCTGTCGTCTGTCGGGTACTCGGCGATGTGAATTTAACCACAGCACAAGCGAAGGCGGTGCTAGCAGAATCCGGCAACGTTTTTTATTCTTCAAAATACCAGCATCCCGACTTGCCCAGCTGTCTCCGGCACGGCCGTGCGGCCCGCAGGGCTGTGCTAGCTACACGCGTTGTACATAAGTGGTGCTTTGCACCTCGCTTTAGATGCACGTCTGCATCCACTCTGGTTGCCGAACTGTTGCGGTACGCGAGCACGCATGACAACGGGTGCGTTTGTCGTGACCGATGATGTGTCGTGACCTGCCGCACTGTAATCGCACCCCGGCGCCACGCCATTCTCCATTCAGTGATCTGCCAAGCGGGTCAGCCTCTTGTAACTGCGGCTCGTGGTGGTCGAGATGTAGACATGGTTTCGAAATGCTGTTCGCCTGTCGCGCGCGGGTCATCCGTCACACCGCCAACGTCAAACCAGTGGGCTAAAGCCGCGCCTTGCGCCAGGTACCGTTCGCCGACCTGACCCGCGCGACACTTGCCACTGCGAACTCCGCGCGTGCATCGTGAGAAACTTTCCCCAGTCACCAACACACCATTCAGCCCGACTCGGCGAACGTAACTGAGAACGAGCGGAAAGACGCGCTTTCATCATATGGCATATAAGTCATCCAACATGCACTAGAGTTGTTAAATGTCTGACAATTTTAGCGCGCGGCTGCGGAGCGTAAGCCAGCATCTGCCCCCGCTTGGTTGTCTTTCGTGCCACAAACTTCTTTCGTGGCCAGCGAGACGAACCACACGATAGAACCAACCGCTTCTGCTCAAACATTGCCGGGGCATTGGACGCATCCAGCCGGAGGAGACCACTGTCTTCCTCACCTGACGCGCCGTAGCATGCCCGACGTCTGCGCTGCACACCGCCCGGTCTGGGCCCTCACGGCACGTCCCCCGGTAGGCGTTCGGTGGACCGCCCGTTATCGGCCCTTACGGCACGTCCCACGGCAGGCGTTGGGTGGACCGCCCGTTCTCGGCCCTCACGGCACGTCCCACGGCAGGCGTTCGGTGGACCGCCCGTTCTCGGCCCTCACGACACGTCCCCCGGCAGGCGTTCGGTGGACTGGTCGTCTCGCTGACCATGAAGTACGCCGACAACATCCTGAAGGGATTCGCCACGTCCATCTCGATCCTGCTGTCGGCGCTCGTCTCCTGGGCGCTGCTTGGCGACGTCCAGCCCAGCTGGTCGCTGGCGTGCGGCGCCGGCCTGGTCGTCTGCGCCACGTTCGCCTACGGCTACAGCCCGCGTCCGGCGCCGGCGCCGCCTCGCGCCCAGGTCGACTGAGCGGCGGCGGCGGCGGCGGCTGTGCGGCGGTCGGCGCCGTCTGTGGGCTGCCTGGGGCCGGAGCACCCGTGACAGGGCCGGGCGCAGGGACGCCGGCGGCTCGGCTGCGGAGCAGCGACACGGTAGCAGCCCCGGCCGCTCCGCCGGACCACGCGGCGGTTGACCTGACTCCCTGCGGACACCGACCGACACAAACGGCATCGGAGCCTAGCGGCAGGCGAGCATGGCATCTCCGGTCTCAGTCATCGGGCCACACCTCCCTGACCACGCCTGTCTAAACCGTCGTTTGTCAGCTTCCTCCTGGCACTCGCCCCTGGGTGTGTTATGCAACGCATTGGTGTTGACGGTGTCAAACAGATTTTGCAGTACGGCAAGGGATGAAAAACAACTTAATGACGTTAATCCTAGGCCGTCGTTACGTTATGCTAGACCATTATTTGGTATTTAGTGTGACAGTTGTTTTATCAAGCATGTTCTGCTAACTCGCTGTGTTTGGGATGCAACAGACAACCTCCCTTCTTGGTAACCACATGTTGTACCACATGGCAGAGTGAAATGGATGGGCTTCAAAAATCCCTACGTTATGCACCGTTGCAGTTCTCAGGTGGGCCCCGTCAGTCAGGGTCCGCTGGAACTGCTCCAGGTGTCAGCAGCTCTGGTTGTCAGGCGAGCCTCGCCAGTCAGGACCCGCGGGAGCTGCTCCAGGTGTAAGCTGCTCTGGTTCTCCAGCGGGCCTCAGTCAGGGCCCGCGAGAGCTGCTGCAGTTGTCAGCGGCTATGGTTCTTAGGCGGGCCTCGTCAGTCAGGGTCCGCGAGAGTTGCTCCGGGTGTCAGCGGCTATGGTTCTCAGGCGGGCCTCGCCAGTCAGGACCCGCGGGAGCTGCTCCAGGTGTAAGCTGCTCTGGTTCTCCAGCGGGCCTCAGTCAGGGCCCGCGAGAGCTGCTGCAGTTGTCAGCGGCTATGGTTCTTAGGCGGGCCTCGTCAGTCAGGGTCCGCGAGAGCTGCTCCGGATGTCAGCGGCTATGGTTCTCAGGCGGGCATTCGCCTACCCGGGCGGCGCCCCAGCACTCGCTCGGAGGCCGGACGGCTGGCCAGGCCTGAGTGGGGCCGCATTGTCGCAGAGGCATTGTCGCTCCCTTCTGGCGCAAACTCCAGGCTGGATTCTAGTCTCTGACAAACCAGTTAGTCGACTCTGTATGACCGTCGCTGTATGCCTAATGAAGGTTTCGTGGGACAGGACATGCACGCGCGCCGGTGCATTGATTGAAGGTGATGGCATTTAGGCGGGTGGCCTCCGAACACACGGCGAACGCCCTTGTGCCAGTAGACAGCCAAAGATACCCAAATTCACTGCAGTTGATAGCTGATGTCAGATGATGTGGGTGCTACTTGTATCATGCGTATCGCGTTAAATTTCTAGAATAACATCATTCCGAGAGGCTCATTAGTCAGGGTTTGTCCAATGTAGTGTGGGTACAGTTCGTTTACAAATGGCCAGTGTATTTTACTCAGCTCATCATGCAATGTGATATAGCTTGTGACGCATCTGAGAGGACTGCTTTTCACGTCTGGCCGCTGGTGCTTGTCTGGGGTGTTTTTGTCTAGATCGGTCTTGAGTATTTGACCACATATCCGACTTCACCCGTAAGTTGGTTTGCCCTGCTAGTCTGGCGTTTACTTATATGTAGTCACGTGTGATGCAAGGCTGCGAGATCCGGGCCATGCGATTGTGCCATCGATTTGCGTCGTAGCTGGTTATCTGTTGCCTTTCATGTCGAGACCCGATCATTCGTTTGGCGGCATGATTACCGCACTGCCGTGCCTCAGGGGTTTCACACTCGGTTCCAGTGAGATTACACCGTGTTGCCATTGTTTTATCTAGTCACAGCGGGGTCTTGCCTTCAGATTTGTCCTCAGTCATAACCGCTGTTTGGCATGATTCCCCGTCTGCACGCTGAAAACATCCGTCGCCGATGTAGACTGCAGGTGACGAAGTGTGAGTTGTGACCATGCGCTGCGTGTTTGCCGGGCTGGCCAATACACTCCGCCACGCGAGCGCGACCAGCTGTCTTTTGTCGGCGGCTGCCAGTACTGGCGGAGGCCACAGGAGTTTGCATGCGAAGTTAACTGAAGCCATGGTAAGTTAGGTGAGGCACTGGCGGGCGGTAGCATCGCCAGTGCCGCGGACCGGTATGAACCGGTATTAACCATCCGGTCAGCCCGGCCATAGCAGCGCCACATGGCTCAAGGCCAGCATGATCTTCACGAGGGTTGGCCCGTTTGGTTTCTGGAACCCAACATGGCCGTTTTGACACCAAAACGGTCAGACCCGCCGTAACTGACTGCATATTGTCTTTGTACCCGAAATCCTTAGTTCTCGAAGTGAGCGGCCGTTTTCCTTGAAAGTGATGCGAACGAATACCGCGGAATGGTAACAGTGCTTCTTATTACATGAACGATCTCCGAGCATAGAGCCGCTCACAGTTCTGTGGTCCTCACTCAGTGGTGTTGATTGCGTAGCTGTGTGATTTCCATTCATTTGTGTTTATCGCGCAGTCGTGTAATTTCCAGTCAGTTGTGTTAATCGCGCAGGTGTGTGATTTTCACTCATTCCCCCCCCCCCCCTGGCATGCCTGTATCATGATGTTACTGGCGCGCGCCTGAGGCCGTCCCTGCTTGCGCCGCCAGTGCTGCTGCACCTTGGTACGCCGCTGCCCCGACTGGCGGTGTACTGCCTGGGGCGCCGCCCGCCGGGGTCGGCGCCGCCCGCTCGCCCCGCGGGTTAATGCAGTTGCCGTCTCGCAGCGCTCGTGTCTGGTCTGGGCAGACAGAACACGTAAGACTTGAATGATGCCTATCGATGAAAACCGTCACGTTCAGGGTTGGCACAAAGCATGCGTGCCCTCGTTTAGCCTTCTATCGTAAGGTAAGGTAAATGACGTAATTTTTGTAAACGGAGGCCCAGATGCCCGCCCGGTGGCCCACCTCCCTCATTTTCTTTTTAACAACGGATCTAGCCCACTTTATTTTGGCAGAAAGATACATTTGTCTAATTCTGGTATTATATACCAAATAACGCTTAATTTGGTCATCATGGTAGTCGTGCAGGGGCGGATCCAAAGAGGTGGGGGGGGGGGGGCAGTGTAGAAACGTACCCCTTCAGATCGGAAATAAAAAAAAACGCCAATTTAAAGACCGCCTCCGGGCGCCGAAGACGTTTTTCCGTAACGCCCACGAGCGGCGGCACGCATTTTTGTTTGCGGAAGACGGGGACGGGCTCAGGCAAGAACGACTTGGTCATTCCCGCGTTTCGGAGTTTTTCATTTTAATCCCTGGAGCCTTCAAAAGACGGTAGTAATAACCTTATTCCCCGGAGAAAAAACAGGAGAATAGAGAAAGCAGGTGCTTTGATGTTTCGGCAACATGCCTTTATTGAAACGAACAGCAGAACTTCCGCTATTCGTTTTGATAAAGTTGTATCGCCAAAATATCAACGCGTCTTTATCTCACTTCACCTGGTTTTTCTCCGATGAATAATGTTATTACTACTGTCTTACCTATAAGTATAATGGTCTTCGCAGACGCACTTGACAACTTACTCTTAACCTTCTTGTGTCTCATGACCTACGCGCGTGGAATGCGTTACTTCGTTTATCCGTTCAGCTTTTGCAGTTTTGGTCGTCGGTTTTCTGCATGCAACCATGTTTTATTAGAGTGGGAGCGTGGTGCTCTGTGTAGTGTTAAAAGTTCCATTCAAGACACTGTTTTGCTGTAATGTGCGAGCGGCGCACAAAAAGTCTGGTCTGAATTCGGCCTCGTACCACATTTTTTAAAAACAACTTTATGTCGAGCACCAACGGTTTATCCTGGCACATGATTTTTACGGTTACAAGGATCTTTCAGCTGAGTTAAGCAGTTAAGTACAAAAGCGGCAGGACTGCAGATGAAACAGCCTTCTCGAACCCCCTCGAGTTATGACATTCAGGTCGGCACCAAGTCAGGGACTGGTCAGCTCGAAGAACAGCATGCCTGGTTCACAGCTGTTGGCGCGGCGCATGTGGATCACGAATGGATAGGGCCCCAGAGTCATTACACTCGTACCACTGTCTCATAAAGGGGAGTTTACGGTGGGTCTTGTAGTGACCCGAGTGCACCACGGCAGAATGGCTGATCACGCCGCACGGGCTGCACTTACAGTCCCTCGGTACGGCAGAGTATGGCGACAGGTTCAGACCACTGGCGGAAAAGTCAACAATGGTCATCATCTTGTCTTTGTTTTAAGCCCGCTGCAGCAAGAACCGTTTCATGTGCACTACAAGGATGCGCGAGAACCTCTGAATCAGGATGTTCTTCCGAGCCACTTCAAGCATGCGCAAGAATCCCTGAATCAGGGAGTTCTTCCGAGCCATTTCAAGGATGAGCGAGAACCCCTGGATGAGAAAGTTCTTCCGAGCCACTTCAAGGATGCACGAGAACCCCCGAATCAGGAAGTTCTTCCGAACCGCTTCCGACGTTTCTCGGACGTAAAGCACGTCGGCTTTTCATCTCCGTCAAGCACCTCTTGGCGAAAAGGTCAGGATAATCCTGTAATCGCACCTGGTCCCCTGGACGAGATCGGTGGGCTTAGGTCCAAGAACGAGTCGAACGGTATGGACTCGTGACCGCGGACTGCACCACAGTGTGGACTAGACCTGCCAGACAAACAGATGAACTCGTGACCGCAGACTGCACCGCAGCGTAGACTAGAGTTGCCAGACAAACAGGTGAACATTTAGGTTGCGGAGGAGGAAGTGCAGGGCTCACGTTTATTGGACACAAACGAAAAGGCAGTGAAATATGAAATGACACACTTGTATGGAAACGAAGCTAAAAATAAATTTGTTTCAATGCATCCAAATGTGCTATAAAAGCAACGATGAGAATGGGCTTGTTGTCATTGGTGAATCAACACACGTGCTATTATATGGTTATTGCGCGCCGGCGGCGCACAAACACGTCCGTTGAATGGGTGCTTGTAGAATTATACGGGCAGGTTTAAATTTGATATGAAGTATTTGTTCTGAAGCATTTCAAAATGAAGTTAGAAATCGGTGTTTTTTTTTTGGAATTCAAATTAATTATTCAGTTATCATTCATTTACTATTGATTACAAAAGGTACTTAGTTCGGAGAGGATCGCACCGATTGAAATTACTGGAACCGTCTCTGTAGTCATGGCCCGCAAACAACGTCCAAAAGAGATAGCCTTGGTGTGATGGTCAACTTCTTCCCAGGCGTTTTTACCATTCCGGCCAAAAACATTGGGGGGGGGGGGGACAAAACAACATTGGGATCAAGCCAGCTTCTGGTGGTCAGGACCCTCACTAAAGAATACAAATCGAAACCCGTGAGATGTACTCGTGTTGGCGCTGAATAAATACTTAAGCCAGCGATTGTACCGTCATGTATTTGCGTATTTTAGCAAAACACTACGGAATATTACGTAACGCGGAAAAGCACTGACAGGAATCCAGAGCCGCCATAAAAGGAAGGACGCTTTGTTTGGTGCAAATAACCATTGCAGTCGAAGTGCCCTTAAACACTAGTATTTAACTGATGAAGTGCATGTTTAAGGTTTCTCTTAACCCTTATGTTTGGACGCATGAGCACACATACGTACACATGCATTCACAGGTGTACGTATGTGTTAACTCAGTCCAGAGACGCAGCCGGGGGGAGGACCAAGGGGACGTGCCCCCCTCCCCCCCCCCCACACACACACATCTGAGCCAAGAGATTTTCACTAGGTACTGGGCGGTTTCGCATGAAGTGAGTCCAGTTCCTGGATTGGGAGAAAATCGACATCCCCGAGGGAACATTTTCCTACGTGTTTGCCGAAGTCTATGTGCCTGACAAGGATAGGGCCAGTGCACCTCCTTCGAGGGTTGTCCCATCTGGGCCGTGATTGAACAATGAAGTTGACTAACTTTACCAAGGTCATCATTGCCTCTAAGAGTGGTTGCGATTGTGATACATGCATCAAGGAAGGACCTGGCGTTGCTGTTGGCAAACTGGAAACGTTTGCTTATAATATCGTGGCAAAACACTCTCAAAACCGTATCGTGTTCATCTGAGCCCTGATAATACACAATGCGGCTTGTGGCATTTCGTTAAACACTCTGCAAATACAGTATACAATAAAAGCAAATATAGACATAAGAAAATGAATAAAGTATTCGGTACAATGACAGCAAAATATGATTATACTAAACACTTGCTCAAATCGCCCTACACTGACAGATCACGAGCCAAATGAGGAGACAGTGACTCCTGGGAAGGCGCAAAATGGGCTTCGATGTTGGCGCTACTACACACCCTAAACATCAACGAACCTCCCGCCCCGCTGCCATGCCCTGCATCCCACACAAACCCTATTGCCGTCACATGCCACGCTGTGCCTCGGCCCTGAGAATTCGTTTGAGTCGTTCAAGACGGGTTCGTTGTAATGGTTGGGTTGAATATCATGCCTCAGAATTTGTCGCGTGAAAAAGCCAAGGCTGCGAATCAGAACTACCTTCAGGCGAATCAGGGCCGTAACTGAGCTTGACTGACTATCACGGCCCGACAAGTTGTGAGACTTCCACCCTCCCCGCGGCCCAAGGAACTTTGGAGTTCCGGGGCCTCCATGTCCAAGTATGCGAATGGAATCAGCTAAGTGCGCCTGTGTCGGAGTGATGAGCGTCGGCCGCCGAGTCGGCTGTGGGGGAGTTCGGGCGGGCGGCGGGCGGCTGTGGCAGAGCTCGGGCGGGGGGCGGGCGAGACGCGGCTGCGGTAGAGCCCGGCGGACGGCGGGCGGAACACGGCTGTGGTAGAGCTAGGCGGGCTGCGGGCGGGACGCAGTTGTGGTAGAGCTCGAGCGGGCGGGACGCGGCTGTGGTAGAGCTGGGCGGTCTGCGGGCGGGACGCAGCTGTGGTAGAGCTCGGGCGGGCGGGACGCGGCTGTGGTAGAGCTGGGCGGGCGGCGGGCGGGACGTGACTGTGGTAGAACTCGGACGGGCGGCGGGCGGCTGTGGCATAGCTTAGCGGTTGGCGGGCGGGGCGTGGCTGTGGTAGAGCTCGGGCGGGAGGCGGGCGGGACGCGGCTGGAGTGAGGGCCTCCCTCGCAACATCACGCAGTCAGGTCGAGCCGGCTCAGATCGGCTGCCGACAGCATCTGAAGCCGACTCACCTGGACCGACGGAGTGATGTGAAACGGCCGCCCACCTCGAACAGCGGAGCGGACAAGTGGGATGTGGGATATGACTGGGGTCGACTCTAGCTGCGCAGTTATAACGGAGTTCCGGAGATTATGTGACTACGATCTAAAAACCGATGTCCTCGGTCCCAGACATATCACCTTTGATACTTCCGTAGTGATGCTATGCGGGCATTTGACTATCAGCGGATATTTGATGGTTCATAGATTATCCACTAGGATTATGGATGGTCTCTAACATTCTAGGCTTTCAAAGACCGGAAGATCCCTGTCAGGGACATGGACAAATATATTGGATACCTTCATCCACGAATTGCAATTTCAGGCACCAGAAGCCTAGAAGTTATATGTGGAGCGACTGAGGAGTTATGCTTAGGAGTTGTGTGTGTGTGTGTGTGTGTGTGTGTGTGTGTGTGTGTGTGTGTGTGTGTGTGTGTGTGTGTGTGTATGTATGTGTGCGTGCATGTGTGCGTGCGTGTGTGTGTGTGTATGTATGCGTGCGTGCATGTGTGCGTGCATGCGTGCATGCATGTGTGCGTGCGTGTGTGCGTGTGTGCTTGTGTGTTTGCGTGCGGGTATGTGTACGTGTGTGGATGATATATTAAAAAGCTGACAGTTTTAAAAGAGGATTGAAAGCGCTATGGGGAGAAAAATGTGAAATGGCTTCTACTACGAAATGTATTTTTACATATTCATATCCGTCACTCAACATATACGGCTGCATTAATTGGCGCGTAAGCTAGACATGTAGCGCATCCCATATCACCATCAGCCGTTTGCAATAGCGTGGTATAATGGCCTGACTTGAGAGAAGCAGTGATGTGACCCGCTTATCTGGAAGCCAACTCGTACGGCATACTGACTCTGGCTCACACATTTGGCCCTGGCGCTCTCACAGTCATTCATACCGCCTAATTGTTACCACACGTCTCGCGTCGGTGGACAGCTGGTAAGCCCTTAGAGTCGTCAGTGTCACCGGTAAGAACTTGTGAAAGCCCTGCGTGACTTCCACCATGATGGCTTTTGAAAAGCGTTCCGTGAGGTGGCTCGTGACGATCTCCGCCCCCTATCCCAATACACACATTAACATGGCTTTGCCGACGAGTTTCTCAGACAGCAGTTCGAGCATGTCCTTCGCCGGCAGTATTTGCCCATTTTGGGTGCGCCTGAGGTTCTCTTGTATTGTGGCATGCTTGTTAGTGCCCCCAATGCTGTTACCGGCCCCCATACCATACGACGTGGTAAAACAGTCTCACAAGGCACCCTAAAGTCAGCCTCAGAGTGACATACATTGATGAAGTTGTCCTATTCTTCTGCATGTTGGCATTGCCGTCGGTAAATAAAGGTTTCTAACATTGGGCACTTAGGCACGAAGGTCCGAGACAAGTCGTTGCAAAACCGCCTGAGCCATGGCGATGTTACGCTTCGTACCACCAGAGATGAGACAGTAGCTCTGATGGCACAGCACGTCCCCCCCCCCCCCCCCAGCATGTTACGAACCGGTGTACACTGCACTGAGAGGAGTGCCAGTGAAAGCTTTGGGCCGCGTCTTGCGCTACGAGTGATTTATTTTCGGAGAAATCGGTCTGAGCAGCCACTTTGCCCTCACTGGCAGCAGCCTTTCCGCCGACGAAGTACTGACCCCGCCTATCAGCTACAAGATGGTGTTAAGTCAATTCTTTGATTGGTCGGCTAAAAGATCTCATGTCGACTTCCCTTAATCCGATGGATTCTACTAGCGCACAGCGATCCGTGCTCACCCACTGTTTATACCGAACCTAACGACCCATATGATCATCAGAGGTTGTACCACCCTCGCCAATATCCTCCGACTTACCAGAGAAAATGTGACGTAAAAAAATCAATTACTCCCTCCTGATCAGGGCAGTCCTCACAATCCGCCATCGCGCGGTCACGGTTTTCCGTGTCACATACCGTGTGGTCAAGGAGGTCACGGTATTTCAGACGAGGAAAGTCGAGAGCGGATATGAGCGGTAATGGATTATCATGATGTGTGCACACGTTTATTGAATGCATATCACTGCTGTCTGCCCAGACGCCGTGTTTCGGATGAAGTGTCGGAAATGTCGAGAAACGGACAGAAAGGTGTTTATGCCCGCTCATTAACGTCATATACTTCACGCAAGATCCCCAAGACAAATACTTTTTGCGCCCTATTCTTGCTTCCATCGAGCTGTCGGACCGTGACATAGTCGTCCTTGCCCGGACACATCCGGCTGATCTGGTCCGATTCGTAAAACCTTCTCCTCGTCCGCCCTAGAGTTGCTCAGGCGTTTCCTCGTTTTGGAGACCTTTGAGACCATTTGACTTTTTCAGCTGGCGGTTCTTCCTGACCATGCACACGGGACCACCCTTTGCTGTTGTGCCGCCAGATAACATGTCAATCCTCTGCCTTCGTAGCTTTTTATTTTTGCGGCGTGAGAAGTGGGCTTGTGAAGTACGATATTTGTAGGTTGACTTGCGCCGTAATTTGGTCCATCCTTGTCGATTTTTATGGAATGTGTAGCATGAAATATGCAGGGACTTCACCAAAATTGGGGTAAATCCCGCATAGACAGATGACCACAGCTTACAGCCCACAAGTAAGCCTAGAATGTTGTGTGGGAAAGAACTTTATCAGTAAACTTTATGTAGTTAACGCCGTAGGGGAGAAATCAAAGCCATAGCATAACGTTCCGTTGGGTTCTCGGGATGATAGTTTCATGTGCGCATGTTTTGTGTTGTCTAAAGAGTGTGTTTCGAGCATTCGTAGCACTCCTTACACAAACGTTTTGACAAATTGATGTGTTGCAAACATGACGGAGCACACACGTTGGAAAAAACAAGGCAAATTGAATGCATTACTTTCATAGTGGTGAACAGGGAGTCCAATGAGATTTCTCCTGCAGTAGCTGCTACTTCAAATCGAAATTCTGAGCTGTTCAGAATAATTTCGAGAAACCTGGCGTTACTGATCAAATCGCACGCGTCGGATTTAACAATAAATGAAAGTACGAGACGGTGGCATGTTCCCTTTAACCAGGATACGTTGACTGCGTGTGGAACAGCTGAATACCATTTTGAAATATCCGCTTGCGTTGCCTGCAATCGAGATGTGCGGCGTTGGCGTTTGCCGTGGGCGCGGTGCACGTGGGTGATGCGCTCAGCGACGTCATATAGCCTCAGCACCTAAGTGCGTAGTAAAGCCCCAATGGCAATGACAAATATGGAATATGGAATAGTTACATCCAATGTTTCCTTGCCGCGCTCTTGTATGCACCTAGAAGCTATGATGCAGGCAGGTGGGTCAGTAAGGTATGTAAGGTAGGTGTCTAAAGGATATTCTGTTGTGCCGAGTTATAGGCAGTACCATACGTCTCAAAGTTTCTTATATTATGGCTTTCTTAGGATTCTGAGCATAAAACTGCTCGTCATTATCGAACTCAGCATTCGGATGATGATTTCAGGGCTGAAAAAGCTTTACATTGACCGGACATGATCGGTGACAAAGATGACACTTATGCGAGCCAAATGGTGACCAAACTTGCAAAAAAATGAAAGCAAACTTCGCCAGTCCAGACCATATTACGACAGGTCTTCCAGCTAGACGAAACTCAAATTATAGAATTGGTTCGTACCCGCTAATTCTCGCAGCCGAGCATGTATAGAACGCATGTCGAAACGTTGACGTTTCGCTATATGAGCAAGTTGAGCCATAAGATGCTGCCAAGTATAGGAGCCTTAATCAGGATAGTTTTTAGCAGGTGACAGAAACGCATTACAAACTATCGTATATCAGTGCTGACGTCACAGATCAATAGTGACACAGTGGTTTTCCAATGCCCCTCAGATTAGTACCCCATACACACATTTCTGTCAACATTAACTTCACATACTAAACAGCATAAAATATCAAATAACTAGGCTTATTACTAGTCGTAAGAATCGTGACTGACCGCAGTAACTTGCGACGAGCGTGATCAGTTTGCTATGCAGCGTTTTAAAGCGTCGTGCCATTTGAAATAGATGGGCTTGATTGCTCACCACGCGGAAATGCGTTGGGTTCAGTGCAGGGCTGTGGGCTGATGTTGGTTGTGTCCATGTCGTGAGAAGCTGACTGGCAAGAAGAGCGTAGCTAATCTCCAGTTTTTTAGGTAATAAGGTTCAAAAGCCCTGCCGACCAAGGAGGAATGTTATTTGTGGATACCTGAGCTATAGTCTCAGAGGTAAACGAAGGCCATTGGAGCGGCGCATGTCAAGAATTCATTCGGGACTTTGTGCTGCTGGAAGCGAGAGCGGTTTTGAGATTAGAGGCCGAGCATCGCTGGTGTAGGCCTCTCGCATTGCCTGCTGCACCTCAGACTTAGCGTACTGATCGGTGGGCAGGCGTGAGATAAAACGCTTTTAGTTGTTATCATATCGCATGTAAAGTATCTGAAGGTGCTAGAGGTGTCCAAAAATGTCGTTAGCATTTACAAATATTTATGTTGCATAGAGTTTGCTCTAAATAATTGCGATCATGTTAGGAAGTGCGAGCTCTGCACCGACCATGATTATGCGAAGATAATGAAGGTCGCCAACCATTTCAGCTGATTGTGCGATGACGTCATTAAACCAAAAGTGACAT
The DNA here is from genome assembly GCF_011947565.3 of Pollicipes pollicipes. Taxonomy (NCBI): domain Eukaryota; kingdom Metazoa; phylum Arthropoda; class Thecostraca; order Pollicipedomorpha; family Pollicipedidae; genus Pollicipes; species Pollicipes pollicipes. The sequence goes on along the minus strand of NW_023596226.1, from coordinate 116,285 downwards.
TGTTTCAGGTGTTCGCAGAACCATGCTATCGGTAAATGTAGGGCTACAGGGATGCAGCCACCCCTAGTTGAACATGTATCTCGTCAAAGCCACCTGAAGCCGGCTGAGACGGAGGATGATAGACAACACCACGGCGGTCGAAAGCTGCCCACCGTCTCTCAGCGACACCCGCAACGACTCACACGCCGCACTGGCGCTGGGGATGGGTAACGCGCCGCAGTTCAAGTGTTCCCGGCACAAGATCACAACACCATCACCACGGTTCGTGGTCACAAGGCGACCGGGGCAGCGCCGGGTCGGCCGGCCCTTGCGCACCAGCCTGTAGCCGGGAAACAAAGCCGGGATCATGTCTGACTGGGTGAGTCAGTCACGTCCCTGTAATGCACATGACGTCCAGGTCATGGTCACGTACGGTCCGAAGAGCACAGTCCATTTTCAGGACTAACGACCAGACATTTGCGTGGCTGATTTACAGGGTGCCGGCTGCCTGGCGGAACTGGTGCGGGGGGTGCGTGCTGACTGCAGGGTCTGACCGATTGTCAGGCGGGCCGGCACCAAGGGGATCGGGCCGAGGCGCGACACAGCGCGGCGGCACCCAAATGGCCATCACTTTTCACGGCGCGTGTGCCATCATCATCGGTCACGTGGGCCATCACCGGCGGCTGCCGGTGATGGCCCACGGGAGGCGGGCAACGAGCGACAGTCGGTGTCCCTCTCCGTGCGGGGGCGCCGCATACGTTGTCGCCGTCCGGCCCGACAGCCCCTCGTGCTCTGGTGACGAATGCGCCGCGCAGCTCCATCGCGGCGGTGACCGAGCGCGGCTCCCTAGCGGCGCCGGCAGGACACAACCACCGGTGGCACAGCTGCCTCAGCTGACCACAGCCTGAGTCCTCCCATGGACTGCCAGGCGGGCTGCAGCGGTGACCTTGCATCAGTAGCGAGCGGCCATATCCCGCCCATCCCAAGGACGCCGAAATCTGAACAGTACCGGCAGCCGACAACCATGCCACTTCAGGAAAGCCGCTCTGTTGTCGGCCTCTGAAGCCGAGTGCTAAACTCCAACGTAACACATGCCAGGCCTCGGCCCCGCACACTTGCATCGTCTTAATCTGCGGGACGCCGCGGGAAAACGCAAAAGAGCAGGAGCGTCACTGACCTGCGACCGCTATAGTCAGGCGCACCGACCAAACTCATTACCATGTTTGATAAAACACGTCTTGGGTACAGTAAGGGCGTGGTTAAAGTACTGGAGAACGTTTAGGTTTTAATTACTAGCATCTGACGGGGTGGCACCGTATTCGTCGCTTGCCAGCATCCAGTTTGTCATCGTTTGCCGTCGGTTCGTAACTAATGCATATTTAGTGCATTACACTTTGCGCTCCGTTGCACTGGAAACAGAAATAACTTCTTCCACTGGATTGCTGAGAGGTCCTAGGCTTTGTTTGTATATTTCTTAAAAGTCATTTATCATGATTTGCTATTGTGCGTTACTTAAAGGGAGCGTTCCACATTTACATGGAGTTTCAAACTGAAATGGCCATCTGGAAGACCTTGCGGCGCTGCTTGTAACCATGCACATCTTAAGGCCTAAGCCACTCTAGCTTCTGAGTTACACGCCCGAGAAAATGGAGAGAGTATTTCAGGGAGAGTGTTTCAAAATCACGTTGGCATTCATGACGTCATAGTAACGTCACTCACATCTTGCCATTACATAAGCCATGCGGCGATCTGGGCCGAGGAAAATATAATGAACGAGCCGTTCACATATGGCGTTCGTGAGCGTGAACTTCAGATAAAACGGCTGTCATTCGACTCTTAATCGATGCTGTGCAAGGTGCGAGGATGTTATCAAACAATTACCTACGAGCGTATATACTAAACAGAGAAATTGTGGTGCCCAGAGCAGTCTTTTTTGCTTATAAGTGCACTAACTGCTAAAAGTGAGGTTATTTCTTAACATCTGATGTTTGCTTTGAGATCGTCAAATGCGAAACATTTCCGTGTATTGCACGGCCGAGGCAAAGCAGGGTGTTTTTCCTCGATTCATCCCCGTGGGTCATTTGACCCGTCTTAAAAATCACAGCTCCCCGTCAACGCACGCGCAGAGCCAAGCGATCCGCCCATTCGGGTCACGTGACTCTCAATGAGGGAGAAATTCGATTCGTAGAAGGCCTCAGTTGACTCGCTATGGCTGTTCAAGAACTCGCAGCAAAAAAGATTCCCGGATAAGCGAGTCCGGGCATTTTTACGATTCCCTTAGCCAGAGTGAGGGCACTGCTTCCTAAGGAGTCGGGTGATGGGAATCATTTTACCCGGTTCTCATGACCCTGTAAAAGGACGGACATTTTTACAGCGCGTTGAGACTCCCATTTGCAAACTTAGACTAATCATTGGGACGTCTAAACTTGTATCGGTGTAAGAACGAAAGAAACGACGCAACAGGTTTTCATTCGATTTTGTACGCGCGTGAATGGGACGTACGTGTGTTGTACCCAGGTTTGTCGCAGAATGAGTGCCAGTTAAATAAGCTGTTTGCATGCTATCGTCATCAGTCTTTTATCAACTGACCTGTGCTCATAACATCACACAAGTGAATGGCGGGGGATGTAACACATTCGTACTTAGAGGCCCGCGGAGGGGCTTGAATGAGAGTTCAGGGCTCGGTTATGTTGTAGTGGCTCATTGCTCGTCATAAAAGAGTGCCCACCCGGCCTATGACGGGTCCGTCTTGTCGTCCGGAAGAACCCGATTCCGGCTTTAAAACGGGCTCTGTTGGCCGCAAGAGTCTTTTACAAGCTTTTAGAAGGGTCTTGCTGGGTGCTTTAGTGTAAAACCCTTCGATTTCCTCCAAGGATGCTCCTATCAGCCACTTAAGGACATCGGTTCATTCGGCTGGAACATTTTTACAGACAGGCAAGCCTGGAGACTTAAGTAGACCTGTTTACAATCTGCTGTGGTGTATCTGTACTACCCTGCAGGAACCTTCTGCAGGGCGGCAGCGTACCCCTCGGAGGCCGGCAGAGGCCCTTTATGGGCTGGTATGTATCATGCTTGCAAGTGGATCCGATCAACACATTGCAAAGCTCATCGTTGGCCGTTTAGTGGACACAAGGCCCCGAAGTAGTGTTGGCGAATTAATTGAACAATCACATTGATTGAGATTCAGGTGGGTGCTGGTCTGATTAGGCCCGGTAATTCCGTCCACGATATTGCTGACTTGGCAATAATTTACCGATTTCATGGTTGTGTGAAGGTATTATGAAAACGCACATGTTTGGGACAATTATATGTCAAAAGGGGTGGAAAAGGCACGAATAACTACGTGCCTGTTAAATTCTATGCGTCGATGTTTCTCCGTTTACGTTGGATGGTGTTGCATTTGAGATGGTGCTCCAAAAGGTCACGTCGGTATTTTCCCGTTTGATTGCTGGCGCATGCATGACTCATAAACATTGACATCGCTTCGTTATTTGCGGACAGTACATTCGTCTACATGGCGCACTTACCTTCAGCGCCTCCACCTATCCTGGTGGCCGTCATCTGACACCAGTATTGCAAAACCCAAACCGGTGTATCTATGGTGCGGTACATACATGTGGATTAGTGGGCATTGGATAAGTGAGCAGGGGGCAGTCGGCAGTGGGCAAACATCTGCAAACAAGCAGCTGGGCAGTGAAAACAACGAAATCCAACCCGAAATACGCCAACCAACTGGGTTCTCCGCGGATTTCGGCCACTTCCATCTCAAGGTGAGAGGGTGGGGGGCGTCTAAAGCCTACATTAGGGCTGGAGTCCCTTCCCCGTAAACTAAAAAAGGAGGGTACACCCCTGCTTCTATGGTGTAACGGGCCGGCAATCAGAGGCCCTTAATAACCCGGCGGGAAAGCGGCACTCTTTCAAGAAGCTGGGAGTCAGCAGTAAGCCCGTCGTCATGTCTGCTAAGTCCGGACCCCTTCCTGTCTGAGACTGACCTGGACCGTGAGGACCCCTGCGCTCTCCAGGTTCACGCATGATGCGTACATGGTGACTTACGTATCTGACCACAGCACGTGCGGCATCCGCATACGCGGATGTGAAGTAGTATGTCAGCCCCGCCTTCAACAGAAATCTTGCACAAAGCCCGCCGCCCCCTTCCTCCGTCTCTGATCGCTTTGTCGATAGCGTTACGACCACTCTTGGAATGAGATGCATACTTTCACCGACTGGCGGGCCAGGATTGCCCGTCTATCCCAAAACCAGATCACCCAATCGACGACGACCAGCCATCAATAGAGCGACGCAGCGCGATCTGAGAAGGCGACTTACGACCGCCGGGGCGCGGCGGACAGCCGCCGTGGGCTCTCCGACGCCCTATCTCCGTCGTTTACGCAGTTGGCCTTGGTCTGACCTGAGCGCGCCGCCCCTCGTCTGGCCCGCCCGACTTCCCGGTCTCGATGCCGGCGTGGCCGGGCCACGGCTCGCCGCTAGTGGGCCGCGTCGGCCGGCGTCCGGTCGGCCGCCCTGCTGATGGCTCCGTCGGCGGCTACCTCTTTTCGGACTCTCCCGGCGGCCCGGCGGCCGCGTTATTGCCTGCGGGAGGGGCTCTCGTCGGCGGCCGGCGGGGACGGCGGACGTCTCGCCGCCCGCCACCGACAGGCCGACCACGTGCTGATGAAGCACGCTCTCCTCGGAGGATACGAGCGCCGCCTCGCTGAGCATCGCTCGGTGGGAGCGATCCGGATATGCGACAATGTGGCAGACTTTTCGAAAGCTGAGCCCGCGGTCATTTCAAGCATGCGCTTTTATTTTCGAGGGCATTCTCTTTAAGTTGCGCTACGTGAACTAATTTTAAGCTTGCTTCAGTTGTCAGCCTCTGATGAATTGTGATTAATAGTGTGAATTGTACAACTACACATCATTTTCTTTGACAGCTGAGATCCTGGTCAACAGCACCTCCTGCTTAAACATTGTGTAGGCCGGCCGCAAAGCGTACAAATAAGATTTAAACATTCATCGTCTGATTAGTTTTGGTGTTAGACCAATTCTACACCCCAATGTTTTCAGCTCTGACAAACTATCAATACCAAATTTATGGGATCTTACTGAGTACAAAGGAGAAATTTTTAGAACAATAAAAAAGCTGTAAAGAACAATGTCGCCAGGCGTCTTGGCCTAGTTCGAGGAGAAGCATTAAGGAAGTCACAAATAGCGTACTACCTTGGAATGGAGGCAGACATTTTCTCATTTCTGCCATCATCGAGGGCAGCCAGACTTTGCACGGGAGGATCAACGGCAAGTTATGATGGGTCTAAGGGGTTTCTTACGGCTAAGATATGGCTACTTTCACAGTATCCGTGTCTTACAAAAGACTGCAGATGACTCCAAAGCTGATAAGTGGCCATTCTATGCCAACTCAACCAACGAAGGGCTAATTTTGGCACCCTGATTGCCACCGCTGCCCAAGCGTCCCTAGAGTCGGGTGTCTGGCGCGGTCTGGGACGGCGCGCTAGGGGAGGGGGAGGGACAGGTGCTGATACTGAATCCCGGGGGATGAGATCAATCACGCTTGGATTCTCTATTCAGACTAGTTACGTGCAAGTGATGTGACCGTTCGATTCGCGTGTGCGTGAGAGAGCTCACGGAGCGATACTTGGTAACAAACTTCATTCTAAAACTGGCCTGACAGCACTAGCGTGTCGGAGCGCTCCCAGGATGCCAAGGAGCTACGCAGGAGTGGTCAAAATGAAGCAGACCTTAAAGGGAGTGTTCCACATTTGTCTGAAGTTTTGAAGTGAAATAGACATCTTGAAGATCATTTGGTGCAGCTCACAGCTCTGCCCTTCTAAGACCTAAATTCTCTCCAGTTTCTGAGGTATACAGCCGCGAAGATGCGCACACTATTTTGGGGAGATCATTTTAAGGTCACCCAGGTAATCATGACGCCATAATAACGGCATATAGATCCTGCCAATCCATTAGCCATGCGGCAATCAAAGCCAGTACGACTAAAACTGTGGAGTTGTTCATATCTGGCGTTCGTGACCACGATTTCCAGATATAACGACCGTTAATTGGTTCTCACTCAATGTCGTACAACTCGCGATGGCATATTGACAGTGTCCTAGAATTGCCGACCTTGGGTGCAAAGCAACACCCTGTGAGGAGGAATATTTCACTCCTTTTCCCCATATTTTATGTGAATTTTTCACTCCTGCCTGACTTTGTTTGATCGCACATGCCAAACCCCTATTTCCCTTTCTGAGGTCTTCAGATGTCATCCAAAACCGAGCTCACTTGAAACTTCCAAGTATAAACGAAGCTTCACAGAACCTGGACACCTATAGCTATGTCCTGCCTCACCTACATCTGAATCATGTCTACGTATGCACAGAGCAAGGGCGTCAGGTAAATCCAAGCCCAAGAACCCCAGCGACTCCAGCCGCTCGCACGCATCAAGTTCGTTTTTTTACAAAATGCATCACAATCGGCAGCTGTGTGCCAAATGCAAGGTTTTCACGCATCCCCTATTGTTTGGTCTCGCCACCACACCACGAAAGCAGAGCCTGGTGCAAACACCAGCAAGGCCTGGTAGAGAATTTTACTTCACGTATTTTTTTCCCGAGGAAACTTGGCCACTAAATTACATCACTCCCGAAATGCAAGAGTGAAAAATTCAAGAAATGTCTTCCATATTGCATTTACATGATGAGTGTCACCATTTGAGCACTTGCGTGAACAGATTTCAAGTCAAATCAGCTGATTACAAAATTTTGCCAGATAGGCATCATATTTTGTATTTATTTAACTCCTTTTGTTTCTCTTGGTATCATACGAGTGTGATACCACTGTATTCTTTCTTCCTCTTCGATTGTCTTTAGAGTTACCATCTGCCCCTTAAAATGTTGACCAATTTCTGTGCAAGATGCTCCAACTGCAAACTTATACGTATTTGATACATAAGTTGCATTAATTCACCAGCCGCCCAAACATGTTTGATATGCACCCCGGAGTGAACAACTCACAGGGAATGAAGGAGACAATTTGAAGCAAATAACTTATTTTTACCGTCATTTTTCCCCTGTTAAACCCTCGGTTAACCGTTTTCTGGGTTCATGGCAGATCTCGATCATTATAAATCTAAGCCTCTCGAGTGTCTAACTCACTAGGCTAGCTGCGAAGGCTATCCTAATGCTGCCATATAGAGCTTTGGGACCGACCTGACGCAGCTAATACAGAAGTGTTTGATGGCGAAATTCTGTCCTCTGGAGATGTTTTTCATGCACACTTCTTACTTGTTTCGCATTGTAATCTCGTAGTTTGGTGGGCATAATTGCTATTCATATTTAGGGGGTGAGTGGGATGGCTCTATCTGCCAGCAGACCATGCAAAAGGTATTGACTTTTTGTTTTGAGGTAGCAGGAAGAAGCCAGTAAATCTCCCGTGGACCAGGTAATTGCTTTCCTTACCTGCTTTCGACACATGAGTGGTAACCAGAGAGAGTCATTTTCTGTTCTAATTCATCGAGTTTTGTCTTAAGAGGAATAATGATACCACAAGGCATGAAATGGGCTTATTTTGTTCCATATTCTTCATTATTTGCCCCAAATTTCTTGAAGTGGTCCCTCGTGGCTGCTTCAACCAGATGTTTTCTATAGTTGTCATTGTTTGCTGACTGGCAAATAGCTGTACTGTATATATGCACTACATTTTTAACACAGGGATACTTTAAGCTGCATAGCAAGTATACTTTGAGTTGAATGTTAGTATGTAACTGACCATACTAACCATCCCATGTAAAATGTAAAGCTAACATCTCAGGCTTTGTCATTAAATATGAATATACAAACCTAATTAGATGCCTTTGCTGCAGCTGAGAAGGCAGGCAGCAATACTGGCATGGTCATCTAAAAGTTTTGTTATTTTTGGGGAGGAGAAATTGTTTTGTGGAGCATACCCATTATTGCCCTTAACATAGGATAACCATGACAATCAAAATAAGCTACTCAAAATGATTTAAAGTGTTTTGGTTTGTGTGTTGTCAACTTTGTCTCATGTCAACAAGCATACACAAATGAACTGAACAAAAATGCAAGTTGAAACCAGCCAAAAATTAGCTTTATCATGTTTTATCACAAGTGCTGCTGTCAACAGATAGTTGAGTTGAGATGGTGTTCAACATATGGGCTACTCTAAGTTAGGTTAAGTTGGTTAAGTGCATGGCAAGTGGCAATGGGAATTGTGCAAGAATTAGTAACTCACAACTGCTGCTGTGATACAAACAGGTTAGACAGGATGAGATGAAGTAAGGCCTCTTTAGGTTAGGCATAGTTAGCCTACTTCCATGAAAGCAAGCATTGATATTTTGTAAGAAACAGTGACAAAATGTTTGTTTTCCCGGACCCCATCTTAACAGAAGACAGAGATATGTCTATTGTACTTGATTTGATGATGGGTTGATGTGTAGAAGTTCGATGTTTTTTTTTTGTTTCAGTGTTTTACACCTCTTGGATTTTCTGTTGTTATTTTGTTATTGAATTCCTTCGCTTTGTTTTGTGTTAAAAGTGCTGTGGAAGGGAAGTGCAAAGTGTAGCACCAAATTATGGGTGTTGATAACTTTTTATGCTCGTTACACTGCCATGAAATTACTATGCTTTAATGTATTCTGTTTTACTTTAATGGCCTAAGATGTTAAAAACAAAACAGTTCTGCCAGGTTTCTGATATCACATCCATGCCAACTTGAAATAGATGTTTTTGTATGCGGCGGCATCAGTCACGAGGTTTTAAGTCCCTTATAAGAGCTTATAAGTTATCTTTTGTGGATTGTTTTTTTCATTCCCGCACGGTCTTTTTGCAATGGAATTTTTCACTCCCACCCTGGTTCAAAAGCGATTCTAGCTCCCTGCATATTGAGACCCGTCTTTACTTAACAGAGAAATTGTGTTGTCTAGAGGAATCTTTTCCACTTACAAGTATAATAATCGTTATAGGTGAGCCAATTTCATTATACCTGATGGTTGCTTCATGCATCATGAAGCATGATACAAATGCAAATGTAGTTGATGTAGCAACCTGCAGGAAAACTGGTTAAGGACCATTCACGTGCATTACTGACACAAAGACCCGGCGTTCTTGAAAGTGTGAAAAAGCGATATGCCCACGTCACGAACAAGGTAAATGGCGCAATATAAAAATGTACAACAGTCCGCTTAACAAATGACCCCGACAAAGAAAGAAACCACAGTGCCGATGACAAGCTACATTCAACCGGAAGAAAACAGTTTGCACAACATTTTGAAAATTGAGGAAGCCCTATGCACACCTTGGACAAACAAGCTGCCAGGAAACTGTCTCAGTCTGGACAGTCTGAAATGATGCCACCAGACTGCGACCAGCCGTCGACCACCTCGCCACCAGCAGCGCACACCAGGGGTAGCAGCGCCATCGACGCCCGTTACTCGCCACCAGTAGTACCAGGACCTTTTCACCATGCGCATGGTCAGACGTGACATGGCCTTATCAGAGTAAAACCGGGAGGCGGTGATATCCACGGAACAACTCCTAAGAGGCGTGGCAAACCTGGGAGACGCCGGTGAATAAATGTAAGTCAATCATTTCGTGTGGATGGCCGACCATAGTAAATGGGTGGTTTTATCATTTCATGACAAGGAAGATGAAAACCAAACAGCGTTTGACAAAGCGTTTGTCAAGTGTACAATCGAAACATAAAGTCAGTACCAAATTCAAGCTAGATTGAAATGGCAGAGGCCTCATGAGCGTCTTAGAAAGAGTACCTGTTTTCTAAGTCCGTTATTGAAATAGTCAAGGATATGATATGCCATTCTGTAGCACCAAGAGACCCCACAATTAATAAACTAAACGTGTTTCAGTATTGTTCTTTTCAGAATCGAGTCAAAGCGTAGGACGAAAGCTCGAACAAATCTGCAGGTAGTCACCAAAGACCTCGAACGCCGCATTGCGTCAGCATGTGACGTTGACATAAAGATCGTAAATGGGTTGAAATGAACAAAGTTTAAAGCGGGCCGTGCGAAAAAATGATGATGATGAATGAAGGTGCCGGTAGCGAGCTTAATAAACCAACTTTGCCGTACTGGGTAAAAATTCAAATTCTAACCATATACCATCTACTTAAAAGGAGAGGGGAAACAAGCGCTGCACTTCTTAAAAGACAGTCAACGCGGTCCAATGAAAGGAAGAAGTGTTTTTTCAACACCCGTTATAAAAAGATGAAGTGTCGTGTCAAAATGGAGATAAGAGGGCGAAAAGCCGTGTTTTCCAAAGAGGCGGTATGAGCAGCTTGACGTCTGGTGTGGAAAACCATGTCAAAATTCGTGACAAAGACGGCAGTAAAGAGATGCATGAGAGACACCTGGTTTTGGCAAACATCTAAAATGCTTAGCACCTGAAAAAGGGATCGCCGACACGTGCAGTTTTTGACAGCCGCCAGCCTTCATCCCCGGTGAAGCGAGCTGGTCGGTTCGGCCGAAAAGTACTCCGTCAGCGCGTGAATGCGTCATCGGAACCGAACACTGATGCTGCAAGCTGTCAGACGTGAGCTCGCTCTGAACCACCTCATGAAAAACCTGAAAACTCGATGACTTCACAAATAAGAAATGCATGCTGGTGAATTGTAAATGCTGTCCGGGTCCCTGTGCCCTCAAGGCATTTTTCGCGGACTTGCCAAATGTAACCGACGCGGACAAAGTGCAGCAAATCTAATGATGCATGTAGAACGCACAATCTTAATAGCACTGCGACATACGAGTGGGTGGTCTATTGAGAATATCAGTACGGAAATAAAAAACTACTAAGCATGGCTTCATCGTAAAACACAAAGTACGTACCTATGAGGCGTATGTTTAGATTTCAAGGAAAGGGAGTGTATTTTGTGCCGCGATTTTTTTCTCGGAATATTGCTTGTTCTGCGTCCAAGATGCCTTTCAAGGATTCCAATGGGGTGCAGTGCAGGCAACAGTGCATTCGTTTGTCGAGTGCGTGGGAATTAAAGATGGCGAGGAAATAGCAGCAAAAAGCTATTTCTGCGTGATAAGCGATCGTGCGACGCACCGGATTAAGGCGGGATGCAAATCCAGAAGACTAAATGAATTGCTGGAACAGGAAAATAGTTCACCCCGAAAAATATGTGACAATTCTGACTGGCCAGCTACCCAATAGACTACAAACAGCTGTCGGAACATGCACCTTCACATAAGTGAACTCCAGATGGACCGTACCTGACGAGCCTTCGCAACATGCCACGGACATGTCCCCTGGAACGGAGTAAGCTGAATAGCGAAGGCACACACTGCGCAAGCCAGTCTTTAAAGGCTGGCAGACAGTCAGATCATCGCCCCAAGGCGCACGCTTGACTTCTGTATCTCGGTCCGGCGCTGGCTGGCTTAGGGAGAAAATACAAGCATTGATCCCCGTTCTTATCCCCCTTTCCCAATCGAAGACAACCATAATTTTAGCCATTTGATCATTGGTTTGGAATTTGTGCATCCTATTGCGTGTGTGTAACCCATGCCAAAGCCTACCCTGCACGGAAGCGAGGAGAGGATTAGTCTGTGTGATTACCTGTCCGTTTTCCGATTGCAGAGGAGGTGGTGGGGGAGGGTGGGGGAGATAAATTATCGGTCGTCGTTGATATTGGTTTATGTCCTCCACCTATTCCATCTTGGTGGATCTAGAACATTCTTCCTTCCCCCTGATTTTATCTTCCCTGGCTTGATAGTTCACAGTCGCACACCGTTTCTTAAACATTTGTATTATGACATTCTTATCGAACTTTACGTTGCATTTGATCTTAGCGTTCAACTTGCTTGTGGTATAACCGCATTCTATAATTTGAGCCAAACTTTTCATACCAGTACTTTTCATATCAGCGAGCCAAGCAACAACTGCCTGCCAACTGTCAACAACTGCCCTTTCCCCCGCGCCGCCTCAGACCGCGTCAGACACCAGACATTAGGGGGAGGGGGCGTCAGACACCCCGCTCTAGGGGAGGGGGCGCTTGGAGAAGCGGCGGTCAACCGCTGCGCACGAGAAGATCGATGCAGCTCTCGATGGATGCGTCGGTATAAAAATGCCAACCGCGTTATTTACGAACTGTAAGGTATAAAAGCATAGTGCATCAAAAAGTAATGATTGAATCATAATCAAAACTGTCCTGTTTTGTAAATCGGCTTGGAATGTCGTAACCAAAATGAAGATAAATGTTTGTTCTAATTTCCTGGGACATCAGAACGTAAAATGTATCCGTGCCTACGGTCTATCACATCGTTTAGTTGCACTGGGAATATGTAATAAATGCTGTTCCAGATACAGTCGTTTCAAAAATCATCTTTTTCAAACCATGAAAGGGAGAAAGCGACCGGGCATAAAGGCTTACGTATAAATGGGCTATCAACGCCACTTTGATTTTTTCATCCTGTTGCCGGAAAGCATAAATATATACATTATCTTAATCTCCAGCGCGCCGGTGCCAAAATATTACCGAGCCATGACAAATACGTTCAATACTGCACTTACAGTACCACCGCCGTCTACCGATGACCACAATGCATTCCAGTCTGAGCACATAAACAGCGGCTGTGATCAAAATGCCAGTGACTACAGTGGCAACAAAATAATATTGGCTCATTGATAACAGGATATTGTCCCACCCCGCTGGGTGTTGCGGTCAACGGACTAGTGTAGTCTCAAAAAGTCAGAGTAAGTTCGTTTTTCATCGGGGTCCATTTTCACTTAAAATCTCAGTTGACTGGAGCTTAAGTCATTCTGATGATCATGGTCATCTACAGGAAATACTTGCACTGGCTGCAAGTATAGTTGTGAAATATATTATGGAACGAATGATGCTTAAGATGTAAACGACGCTTTCGTACACGAATTCGAATGCGCACTTGCATACTTTTCAAGGAGTCTGTAAGATGGGAAATACAGCATCTAGACGCAAATCACTACACATACATCATGCGCATTTGCCCTCGATGGGTCAAGATAGGTCACAGGTGTCAATTTTGCGTACACTAACATTCGGCTGTAATGAGATGGCGCAGAAACTCCAACGCCAACAAACGAGCATTGTAAGGCGAAGCTTACTTTTGGCTTATACCGAGTGTATGTAATGACCTGTCTTGTTGGTATGGCTCCCACTGCATCGCCTCTGCACCTGAACTGTCGGGGCTACAGCCGTGTCTTCGCCAAATTCCGGTGTGGTTGCCTGTCGGCACCGCCGCGAACCACCCACGAGTGATGGAACAGCCGTGGACGAGGAGTGTGTTCTTTAGAGTTATGTTCTTGTTTTCGCGTGCTATTTTCATGTAATCTCGTGCAATTTCCACGTTATCGTGCGTACTTTATGCTATCACGCTCACGTTCGTTGTTTGTCGTTGGGCGAGGAGTGCTGCGCTACTGAGAGCACCACCCACGCCACGCGCGCCGCCGGTCGACAATACTGCGGCTCTGGTGCGGCGCCGGGCTGGCCGGTCTCGTCGTGGGGCATTACCACGTCTCTGCGCCTCGGGGCGGCCTGCCGGATGACCTAAGATCCGGTCATCCGAGCCAGGAGGGAGCTACAGGTGGGAGCGAGCGGGACCGGAGCTTGTTCACCCGAACGATTACATTTATGACAGAAATAGTTCTAGATGGACCGTCTTTGGAGACGGTTGACGAGAAAGAGTTCCTTTTTTTAAGAAAGACGAAAATAATGTTTTTTTTCTGACAATGACAGATAAGGGTCATTGAGCATCCTATACTGCATATGCGATGAACTCCTGCAATATATCATCATACGCAGAGACAGGCGTAGAAAGTTTATGATGACAGCTAAAGTTGACACTAAAACACGACGGCCGCGCCCAAGAACTGTGGCCAAGCCGCAATCTTAGTGTCACTTGATAAACAGATGCCTAGTAATAATGCCCGTTTGTCAAAAAGTTCATCGTATTTCAGAGACCATGATTAAAAAAGTTTAACGGTGGCCTCGCCGCACTAAGAAATGCGGGATCAACACCGGCATTTGGAAGTGTGGTTGTTGTGCAGAAACACAGTGAATTCTTTATCAGAATCACGTCGCCCAGCTTCCAAACTTTGCGAACAGGCAGCAGCGATCCACCACCGCAGAAGTCCCGGCGGTGGCCATACACGACTCAAGTGCTGATGCGATGGCGTCGATTGTTGGCTTCTTGTAACGGTTTGTTGTTTCTTCCTCAGCTTAATTTGGCGAAATCGAATCCGTCTGCCGGCTCCACTCTGACTGGTCCCAGGCCCGCAGGAACTTCGGTTAATCTCACCACTCAGCAAACTTCTTACACGTGCTGGAGTGGGAACCCATTTGTACCCACTTTCCCACACTAAGGCTGCTCCAAAGAATCTCCGAATGATGCAGTTTAGCTACGCCAAACTTTCTATGGCTGTAGCTGTAGCAAGATTTTCGTGGCCCTCTAAACCCCTCTAGTTTCTGAGCTGCACACCCGGGAACATGTGCAGACTATTTCGGACAGGCTGTTTAAAGGTCATCCAGACATTCGTGGCACCATATTAACGCCATTTAAATCCTGTCATTCCATAGCCATGGGGCGATCAAGGCCAACAAAAATATAATCGGCGAGTCGTTCCAAGCCAGTGTTCGTGAGAATGGTTTCCAGATAAAACGGCCATCAACTGGCTCACAATTAACGTTATGCAAGGTACGATGACGTTTATGATGTAATAATTTCATGCAAAACCGCTTCGATATCATGTATATAAGTTTTATCTGAATTCAAAAGAGACACAGCCCTGTCTACTAAAGCTTCCAGTTATGTATTGAATCTCTACGGCCTCATAAACGAATAGAGCAAGCTAGATTACTTACTTCAGTAAGAATCTTCTTCATTACTTCATTTAGATCCAACGTTGGGCAATAAACCGTGAACAAAGATAGCTTAGGTGCCAGTGCGAAGTAGTCTTGCCTTGAGAAAATAAGTCGGCTGACGTTTGATGCCCAACCGCATCTAGAAGAACCCTGCATTATCCGAGCTGTACGCGCATGGAACAATCTGCCGCCCGGGGCGCTGGTGGGAAGTCATGTTCCCACCAGCGCCTCAAGCCAGCCTGATCAATGGCCAACTTTCCGTCTCGTTTTCTCTACATCCGCTGCAATCTATTTCACCTGGCATTAGTCGCACATTGCCATTTCTGTTGAGCCTAACGAATGGTGACCCTAAGCTGGCCGGCGCGCTGGCCGCGAGCGGACCTGACGGCGGAGCTGGGCCGGCCGAGCTGGGCGCCGGGCGAGGTGACCGACCACCGGCCCGGGACGGTCCAAAACCGCCCAACCCCGCCTCATTCAGTGTCAAGCAGGACTGACGCGTTCCAGACCGGGTCTGTATCCCGGATTATGTCAGACGGACAATGAGTGTAGGATGTATAGCGTTGGTCCAATGCTAGCCACAATCAGGACAGCTGTCCGTAAGGACAGCGCACACTGGATGCCGGATAGTCGGAGACGCGGTGGTATGATCATCAGAACAGCCGTCCTCGCGGACAACGTGGACTGGATACCAGATAGTGTGGGGGTGAGGGGGGATCAGCTAGCCCTTAAGGTATAACAACACAGAAGTTTTCGCTTGGCTTTAGTCGACCTTCTTTCCAAAGCTGGGGGAAGGGGTGCTGGATCCCAAGTTGAGGGGAGAGGGTGGGAAGGTGGGTGGACTGTAGTCCCGACCCAAATGAGCGGGCAAACTACACCACTGACCTCATGGTCTTTGCGCACTGCTCCTGACCTGGTTTGCTAATCAGGACAGATAACCACCGAAATCACCAAAGCCTCTTTTATCACCGCAATTATCAATATCATGCAAGCAACCGAAACGCTCATTTACACCATGTCATTTGGCTTCTAACTGATTAACTGTCACAAACACACACACACACACACACACACGCACGCACACACACACACACACATATATATATATATATATATATATATATATATATATATATAATGTATGTATGTATATTGGGATAACATAATAACATCGGCCCTTTGCTCCATGCGATAATATAATCACAAATGCAGTTTTTCTTCACCCTTGGAACTTGCGCGGGTCTCACGTGAAAGCTCGATCTACTCCGTATACTTTCCTTGACCACGAGAAAAGCGACTAAGGATGTTGCCAATCAGGGCAGCTGAACAAGTAACGGACTTGGAGCCGGCAGCAGGCGGCACTCGGGGAAGACGTCTAATATGAGGGCTTCCTCGAGGTCATGGTCCCTTATGAAAGCCACATTCTTGCTTCAAGCCCCACCTCAAGCATCATCACACTCTCTAGCATACCTTAGGGACACTTCAAGCCTGGCGCGACATGTGTTGCCTGGTGTGCACCTTTTCGTCGCGTTCACCAAGGACGCACCGAACGCGCAAAATTGTTAGTTTTGTTAGACTTATGCGTCCGTGCCTTTTTGAGCCGTAGCCTGACGATGTTTCACAGTTTCACACAAATAAGGCTGCACCTAAATTTATGTTTGAATATTGGCATACACTGCCCTTTCGAACAGCACTCCAATATGTTTTCCGGGCATCATACGAAGGTTGTAATTGATGTTATATACAGCACTGTTTTAAACAGTAAAATTATATCTAGACCATTTAGTAAAGCTTAGATTGCCAAAAGAAATTCCTACCAATTCTAAGGTGGTCCATGGGAAGAGCTCTATCTGCCCGGACTCGGATTTTACTGGCCGATACAGGGCTCCAGCCTTTCGGCACACTTTCATGCAGGTGTGGCCAACAGGCCCTTACAGGCCAACAGGGTCACGTGTAAAAGTGAGCCCATTTAGAAGCAGCTGGGCGCCTTTGGTAATCAGGTGGCCTTTTAGCGGGGAGATGAGCTCTGTGTAGCCAAGAGGCCCCAAGTATCCAGAGGGTCATGCAGATGTACAGGGCTCTGAGTGTCTGAAAATGACCGGAGCGTACCATAAGCCCCTGAGAAACCAAGGTCAGCTTATTGGTCAAAGGGTTCCTCAGTGGTCAGGGCGGCCCCTCAGTGACCTGGCAAGCCCCTAAGCAGCTAAAATGCCCCTGGGTGCCCAGAGAGACACGGAGCAAACAAGCGGGGGGAGGATGGGGCCTGCGTAGGCCCCGGCATTGGGCGATTCCTAAGAGTCTTGACGTCAAGAGAACCCTTGATCGGTCGGACGGCCACGTGCATCCAGAGGGGCTTTTTGGTGACAGTGTGGGTCTCTTGATACCCCTCGTCCGCAAATAAAATGTCCAAAGGGTTGTTGAGATATAGAATGCCGACCAGATGAGTCGAACAGCGGCCATTGGGTCACCAGTAACGAAACACTTCAAAGGCCAGAATGGCCCACGGGTCATAAAAGGTTTCCCTTCGTGACCAGGGGGCCTGGGCCACCAGTTATGTCCCTGAGCGGTCAGAGAGAGGCCCCACTCACCAGAGGCTCCCCATTGGCCAGCGAACCCCTCAGAGGTCAAGGATCAATTTGAACTAAAACGTCCCATGAGCGGCCAGAGGGGTCCTGAGTACACAGGAGGTCAAGAGGTCAGTGCGACCTGTGAACGGTTATTGCCATTGGGGCTTTACGACGCACACAGCTGTTGGGGCTATGCGGTACCACCCGTTTCTTACCCTGGCAGGAAGGGCAGGCACGAAGGATAATCACTCCACGTACCTCTGGCTTTCCGGCGCGCAGCTTAAACGCTGTCATAAAACGATAAAAGAGAGCCTTAGTGGTGTCGAGTTTATGTTGTGTCCTGAATGGGCTTTTTAATCCTGGAGGGACCTTGCGACGCTTAAAAGTCGCTCAAGTGGCCCGATTGCCTCCGCTGATCAGTTAAGGCCCAATAATCCTTAACAGAGACCTTAGGGTTACCAAATGGGGTACGAATGGCATACAATCCAAGTGGGATTCAATGGGATGTGAGATCAAAGTGCGTTGTAATGACTAGCCGTTTAAGGTTGCCACGAGTATCATCATATCCGTCGCTAATTTGTACGCCATCGTCTCGCTGGTAATTTGCATCTTCCACTAACAGATTGTCCATTATCGGAGCCAAGACAGCCCGATGATCCCGCCGTTTTTTTTTACGAGCAAGTCTCGTGAGCACGGCCCCACTTTTCAGATAATTGTATTCTAATCGTTTGCTGCAAAGGCTTGCTAGAAAAATAATCGTGTTCGTCGTAAAAAATCTACAAAATCAGCTCGCTGTTGATATGCAGCTTCTGCTTACAGCTGTTTCATCATCTATACGAATGTTTCGGTTTACATCCGGTACCTAGTGGCCCGCCGGGCATTGGAGTCTCGGCACCAGCGACGCAACGCCAACGTTAAAGGGAATGTTCACGTTTGTATTGCGCTTTTACTTGACATAGCTATCTTGAAGTTTGCTCGATGCGGTTCAGAGCCCTGCCCTTCTTAGGACCTAAAATCCGCGAGCTTCTAAGCTACACGCCCGCGAAGATATACAGACTACGTTGTGCCGACTATTTCAGGGTTACCCAGGTATCCAACATGCCACGATAACGTCATTTAAATCCTGCCATTTCACTAGCCACGCCGTGTTAAAGACCAATAAAAATTATCGAATGGTTGATATTTGGCTTTCATGAGCACGATCTCCAAATATGTGGACTTTCAATTGGCTCTCAACCAATTTTGCGCAAGCTATTCAAAAATTTAACACGATTGGTTGTTGGTTGTTTGGATTGGACCCCTTTCAACCCGAAATGATAACTTCAGGGCAATGGGATGAAAGGCAATGGATCACGGTAAGGCAGGACTACATGCACCGTGGTTGCGAACCGCCGAGCCTGAGCTCGCGCGGGGATCCCTATGCGGGGTGTGTGCTGGGCGCCCGGTCGGTGTCCCCCTCCTCAGAGGCCTTTCGGCTCGCTCGTGGCTGGCACATGCAGCTTGCCCCGGATAAGCAGGGCATCGCGAGGGCTTGGGATACAGCAAGAAGAGAGAATGAGAGGATCGAATAGTCTAGCACAATTTTCTTTTTTATTTGGTTTGAGGCGTTCGGCCCATTCGGACCGTTTCACACTTTTCAAGATATTTTTCAGCTTAAACTCAAAATACATGAGCGATGCAAAATAACACTATTGGATTGCTACCATTCACAGCGACTGAAGCATTTCGGCACGTCTAAGAAAACTAACAAAAGATGAAGAAGATATGGATGGTCATTACCTACGAAGACTTTTGACGGTAACGCAACATTGTGGTGACAACGATAGGCTTCCAGTGCCTTCCGCTGCCATTGGCATTTGCTACATTCAAGTAAAAAATTTAAGTGCAAGTGGACGATAGCACGGATGGCAACGTAGACGTAGGTGTTGAAAAGATACATAACTATGTGTGAGCTTTGTGTGTCCAATTTGAAGATGTGCCAGTACATTTCCTTCTAAACGGTCTGCATGGTTCACTGACGGTCAAGGTGTGATTTCTGGTTTTATGTCACGAAGTTGAGTCATAGCGTTTTGCCGTTCATTCGTCCATTGTCCACGTCCACGTCCATGGCCGGTGCCAAACTTATTTCGCCAAATTGTGGATGGCCATTTTTATTGAAGTACGGTTCACAGGGATCGGTGTTGTCAGTGGACGTCAGTGGTTGCTTCACCAATTGGTCGACCCGCTCATTTCCTGTAATGCCTCGATGGCCTGGCACCCACCAAGATGCGATGTTCATGTCTTGTGTGCGCAAAGCATGATAAAGGTTTATGATACTGACAAGGAGGTAGTGAGTTACGTAGAAAGCAATAACTGACAACAGGGTCACCTTTGAATCCGAGCATATTTCTACTGGTTTGGTCCCATGATTTTCTCGTTCGATATGTTGCGAAGGAAATAATAGCGCAAGTGGTTCTGCAAGACAAAATGATGTTCTATCCCGTGGGCCTACATTTTTATGAATAGTGGGTGTGGCAGAGTGCGCCACATCCGGTGTGGTTTCAGTCCTCTAGCCATCGTTATAAGTGAGGCTACAGTATGGATATTTTGCGACCACGCGAGTGAGCTTTAGTTTGAACATAAGCTGTTGTCACGGTGTGTTTAGGGTCAGCAATAATAAGCAACACTTTCTGAGGTGCCAGCTGCCAGGGGGGGGGGGGCACCACCAAATCAGGTAGCACAAAAGCTCGCGGTAGAATATAGTTTCAAGGATGGCAGAAAACAGTGACTGGAGATGCGATTATAAGGCCTGAGGAACGTTCTGCTGGTCCAAAAGGTCTGTGGTGATTTGGGGTAAAATTTATGTGGAGGAAAATGCTGGGTGACAGTGATTTTTTCATATCTCCGTGACATATCACAAAGTGTGTTCAATGCGTCGGAGGGTTAGAAGCCTAATGAGCGCATCTGCTTCAAGTGCCGGCATTGGAGATGCGCGCAGTGTCCCTTGCGTGAGCAGTAAGAACGGATTTTAAGCAGCAGTTATGGATTTCAGACTGACTTCTGTGCCACCTGCATACACCACAGATTCAAATTCAGTAATAGGAAGAACCAAAGATTCATACAATAACAACAGTGTATGCTGGTCAGCACCTTATCTTGACCCCGATATTCACCTAAACAAATTGAGGCGCAACATGCATCCGTTGCGGACATATTTGGACGCATGATATACATATATATATATATATATATATATATATATATATATATATATATATGTATGCATATATACGTGCATGTATGGGCGGACAAGTTCGGGCGAGAACGATGCCTAGGAATTTGAACGATGCAACAAAAGGGATATTGTGCCCGTCGAGTTGGAGAGAATATGCCTAGTATCTCTTCGCCTTTTACTCAAAATCATAGCAGCCGATTTTGGAGCGGAAAATGGAGAACAACACGTCTTGATCATTGTTGTTACTTGTGAAGTGCGTCTTAAAGGCGCGATAATAAGTAAAGCGATTTTACATCTGAGCACCAGATCGCGCTGTCACTGGCGAAAAGTGACGAGAATATGTCCGAACGAAGATCATCAAATTAATCATCATCATCAGGTTGAAAAGCATTGGAGATATACAGCTGCCTGGTGGAAGACCATTCTCTTGAATGTGAGCGTTAGAGACTGTCGATCGGCATCTTACGTGGAGCAGCCACGTTCCCGAGAGAAATTCCACGAGGTTTTATGTCATAGCTTATGAAGTTTATAAAAAAGAGCGAGCAATATACAATACAATATCATAAGCCCGAGCAATATCTAGAAACACAGTAGTGAGCTGACGTTTTTGGCGAAATGTGCGACAAATATTTGCTCTGAGACTAATATGTTGTTGTGGATTTCATTATCGGATCAGCAATGTGGATTTCGACGCAATGGTATCACAGGTGGTACGGTCGCGTCCAAATCCACAACGCTAACCCGACATGCGTTTTATCACAATCAATTATCCAGGCAAGGCCTTTGCCGACCATGCTTTCCAGAGGCCTTCCCAGGCAGCTGGTGAGCGCAATAGGAAGATAGTTGAATGGTTTGTGTGTGTCCTTTCCTGACTTTGGGATCGGAATTATTATTGTGTCTTTCCATGCTTCCGGGAAAACATGAGAGCACCACATATCGTTGCAAAAGTTTGGTGTCAAGTGAAGCATGCTGTCAGGTAAGTGAAAGAGACAGCGTAATGTAATTATCCTGGCTTACTGACGTCCTACGCGGGGAATTTAATTGTATCACAGAGCTCTGAGAAAGAAAATGACACGCTGTATTCATTTCTGTTGTCAGAGAGAAAGCAATGATGATTTAAATGGAAATGGCGTCGCGCTTGATCCATGAAACCTATCTTGTGGTTACCCGAAGAGCTACAATGGGCGGCACTTTGATTTTGAGCCTCTAGGGCCTGATAATATCATGTGACTAAAGTTTTGTTGGTTCGGAGAGCTGAAAGGGAAATAAGCGGCCGCTTGCCAGATAAGGCACGAACTAATCCTCAAATTTTGCTAAGCGCGGTGGCTGCTGTAAATTGCTGTATAAACGTTAGCCAGGAACAACGTTGGGCGGCTCTTATGATTCCCTGGGTTTGGGCGCGTTCGGAGCTACGGGCGAGTCAATGAGGAATGTCGTGGTTGCGTTGGTAACTGAAAACCACGTTTACGTCTCGCAATGGCTTTCCGAACTTCATCTGTCTATCATGGCACGGGGAGGTGTGCTGGTGGAGGTTTAGTTACCGGAATTGTTGCGGTTGCTGCAAAATGTAGAATATGTGTGATAAGACAAACTCCCTGCTCTGGTGAGTTATAGTGACTGTGTCTGGCAAGACGAAATCCGGAAATTTAGCCCAGTCTGTTTTTTGCACATTCCAGTGGGGTATATATCGGTGGACTGCATGAGCGGAAGAATCAAAAGTGGTACAAATTTGTATTGGAAAAGGGTCGCGGTCGTGGACATCTCTATTAACATTCCAATAAAAAGTCCTTATCGAGGGAGAACACAAGTCAATGGCTGTTTCCGCTTCATTTGGCATGTGGTGATAAGTATTATTGCCTTCGTTTAGCAAGACTAAATTACGTGCATCGACAGAATGTTCAATCAAATATCATCGGCGATCGACGGCCTGGGCGCCGTTACTCCAAGCTGGGCTGTGAGCGTTGAAATCCCCGAAGATGAAAAGAGGGTTTTCAAATTTAGTGACAATATGGTCACGTTGTCGTGAGAGCTCAGGGTTAAGAATGTGTTGAAATGTATAATGCGCATACATCGACGGTGCGGTCATGCAGCCATACAGAGCATGCAACGGCCTGAAGAGATGTGATAAGAATGGCATGTGTGTTAATTCATAACTGATATACAACGCTTCCTCACTTTGGCGACGTTCACCTCCTGGGGCGTCACGATGATATAGCGAGTGATGATATGATACCCACGATGACGCGACGATACCCATCCATCGATCAGCCCATCCATCTCTTCCCACCGGTTGGCGGGGGTCGGCTGAATGAAACTGACTGTGGCCGGCCCATGGCCACCCTCACAGGGGGACGGTACCGGCGGTCTTCGCTCAGGCGTGTTGTAGCAGGCGTTTTTTGCTGGAAGGGGAGGCGCCGTTTGTTGGCCGGTCGGAGGGACCCGGCTGCCGGCCGTTCGCAGCCGGAGGGCTGGAACGCCGCCCAGCATGGGGACGGGAATGTGAATGAATGGGAATACTTAGGCCCCCGGAAGTCCGAACGCCCGGCAAGGGGCGAATCGGCAGCATTAGTCGCCCGGGCGTGCGTGGTCGACTCAGTTGAGACAGATGTGCGGGGGACGAGAATCTTCAGGGGAGATAGCTGGGGAATAGGGTCAGTCTGCGTTCCACAAGTTGTCGTCGGACGTTTACTGCCTGTGCATATGCTTCGTTCGACTGGGGGCATTTTTGACTTCATAGTGCGCCGTGCCTCGGGATACGACATGTCTGTCTTGGCCTTTTCCAAGCAAATTTATTTTTCGTTGTTTTCCTGTGGGACGCTGGGAACAGTTGGCACTATCGTCAGCGCTCCCACAGCTGAGGCGTTTTTGGGCCGACGCGCAAGGTGACCCCTCGTGAGGCATCTCCCTGCACTTAAGCCATCTGACATTCTGCTTGCTGTACTTGCTGTCGTGACCAAACCGCTGGCATTTGAAACACATGACTGGATTGGGCGTGAGCACCATAACTTCACAGCAGATGTAATCAGCGTCTCTGGAAGTCGGGTGGTAGCAAAGGTCAGAGCGAGTAGACAAGGGTCCCGACGCTGGCCGTCTCTGAGCATCGCCAGCCGTCGGACATGACAAACTTGCTCGCCTCTGAGCTTCGCCAGGATCTCGTCGTTCGTCATGCAACGGGGCTCAGGCGCGAAGATGAATGTGAACGTTAGAGTTCGCATGGTCGGCAGATAGCCTTAATTTGGTTTGATGATATGGGGTGTCGGTAGTGTAGTGGTTGACGCGTCTGGGAAACCAGAGGTACGATTCTCCGTGATGCCCGCCCTCCCTGTCAGGGTGAGAGGCAAGCGACGCCATATAACCTCACCAGCTGAGTTCGTTTTAAAGCCTCAGTGGCACACACACACACACACACACACACACACACACACAACACACACACACACACACACACACACACACACACACACACACCACACACACACACCACACACACACACACACACACACACACACACACACACACACACACACACACACACACACACACCACACACACACACACCACACACACACACACACACACACACACACACACACCACACACACACACACACACACACACACACACACACACACACACACACACACACACACACACACACACACACACACACACAGTCTGGTTTCATGGCCAGAAAATGTTGCTTTTCCGAACTGAAGCATTCCCGAGAGTATCAAGAAATGGCTCAGAAGACAGGCAACACTGTTTTTTTATGGAGAGGGTCAGCATTGGGGCCAGCAGGCATCGGGTTGGTCGAAGACGAACGAGGGTCGAAACTATGGACATTGGATGGAGACGGTTGGTGTCCAGTCACCGTGGCGAAATTGTGCGCACCAATGAAAATAATCTGGGGCGCGCGAAGGTCATCAGGTAAAGCGGTGGCCAAAGCGGGGCAAGGGGCACTTCCGTCGTTTATGTCCAAGGAAGAATCAATGTCAAGATCGAGTTTGAATCCGTGTCAATGCCATCCATCTTGTGCTTACCACACTTCCCCACAGTGGGGAAGCGCGAAGAGGTCGACTAACCCTAAGTGAAAAGGTGTGTTTTGAACGAGCGCAATCAGAACAAGTGTCGAAAACGACAATGAAAGAAAGGAGTCGTTGGCAGAAAGCCGCAACAGGAGCAACCGCTCTGTATCAGAAAAGTCTTGCCGGAGATAGCAAATGCCAATGGGTCGACGATATTTGATGGATACGCGCCGGGTCTAACACAATTTAACGCTGCGAGAGAGAGAGAGAGAGAGAGAGAGAGAGAGAGAGAGAGAGAGAGAGAGAGAGAGAGAGAGAGAGAGAGAGAGAGAGAGAGAGAGAGAGAGAGAGAGAGAGAGAGAGAGAGATAGGAGAGAGAGAGAGAGAGAGAGAGAGAGAGAGAGAGAGAGAGAGAGAGAGAGAGAGAGAGAGAGAGAGAGAGAGAGAGAGAGAGAGAGAGAGAGAGAGAGAGACACACACACACACACACACATATATATGTATATATATATATATATATATATATATATATATATATATATATATATATATATATGCAACAACACTGCGAGAGAAAGAGGCAAAACACTTGCATTTAATCATATTTGGTTAAGCGAACATCCAGCAACGCCACGGGCATTTCTCAGGAGACTGAATTCCTCCATTGAGTGATGTCCCACAAACCTTCCATGATATTATTTAACAGTGATGCATTGAAGAGCATATGTACCAAATAGCAAAATTTGGTTGCCTAGAACAATCTTTTCCACTAAAAGTATACCAATAGCCATAGGTGAGATTATTTCGTCATATCTGATGCTTACATCAATATCTTCAATAGTGGAGCATTCCCTTTAAGCGAAGGTGAAGCGAGAATCGCCGGACGTCTAACCTCTCTCGCGACGCCGCGTTTAAGAGGCGGTGGTGACTGGCCGGTCTCTTGGCTCGGCGCCAGGCGTCAGCGCCGGCTCTACGATCGATCCCTTAACGCGCTTCGCAGCTTGCGTGGTTCTCAGAGAGTTGCGGATTTCGTATGCAAAGCGGCCGGAAAGCGAAGGAATCGCGCCTCGATCGGCCGCACCCTCCGCTCTCGTCAGCCGTGACCCCGCTGGTGCTCCCTGATGAGCCGCGTGATGGTCCCGAGTGCTGCCGTCCCTCCGCTTTCGTCAGCCTACCCCTCTGATGCTCCCTGGTGAGCCACGTGATGCCCCCGAGTGCTGCCGTACGTTCGGTTCAATCGGCGGTGCATTCCTCCTAACGGGCTGCTGCGAGTCGTTCTGCGGCGGCCAGCGCTCGAAGGGCAGATCGCGACCGTTTGGCGGATGACACCCGACAGGTCGTTTGTCAGCGGCATACGGACTGGACAGCTTGGCGCCGACCCACCCTCCCCCCGCCCGTCACGCCTCCGCTGGTGGTGACGCGGCCGCCGGCGCGGGCGCGGGCGGTGATTCGCGACCTTGGAGGCTTTGCTGAGGTTGGCATGCTGAGAGACCACCCCCTCTGAGCTTTCGAACAACGTGGGACAGTGATCTGGACAGGAAATCTGGCAGCAAAAATATGCTGGCACAGGTGAGAAAATGAGCTGATGGAAATTGGATATCATTCTTTGGAAACAGGCTCGTTCTGCCATCTTGTAAGCCATGACCTTTTCAATACATCCTACGGCTTGCTGCAATTCTTCGTGCTCGCCTTGTCTTTTCTTAGGCGAAGGTCGGTGGGAACCTAAACCACATGCAGCTTATGAATATCTTAATGTTACTGTCTTACTGTGATTGTGATGACTGTCTTGAATGTGATATCCTATTGTGGTAATTCGCGATTGGGCTTATCACATGCAGTCTATCCTTATTATTCGTGTTGATTCGACAGATTCCGTGATTGAGCTTAACGAATGTCCCTCTATGTAACGGGAAATTTCTGGTGCACCGTCGTTGCAATAGAGAGCGGTCTCGATTTTGCATTTGCTAAAAAACTGTTAAATGTATGATGCGACTCCCCCACACATCGAATCAATGTTCAAGTCCGCTTTTTGGTGTTTTGCCACAAAACATGAACCTGGCGGTGCCTAGAGCCCAAGTGGTGCTTTCGTGGCAAACACACGGTTACCCCATCTATGGATTATGTGAACCTGGCAACCAGTGACGTACTCGCGGGGCACTAAACTTCTTCCTAGCCAAGGGTCTCATCGGCATCGGCGGTTAACAGCTCTTGAGGTAGACACGTCACCTGAAGCATTTCACAGACCGCAATGGGAGCGAATGGAGGATGTTAGACAAAGTGGGCGTGGCAAAGCGGCCGGGATGAGCACCTCTCCATGGAGTACTTCTTCATTATTTTATTTGGCGAATGCCGATGAAGGTTCATGTGCGGCCCGCCGTACCATTCATACTGCTAGTTTCGCCGCTGACAATATCCAATGCTGGTGGAAGGTTTGTTCGAGCTTACTGAATACAGATATGTAGTAGATAAGAATAACAAATACAGCAGATAGAACCCAGATATGTAGTAGATAAGAATGGATATAGAAGGTTTGTAAGAATCTACAATTCTGCATCTGCGATCAGATTATCATTAATATCAAAATTTGCTCCCTCGGCTATGCTGTATCATCTTGAGTTGTCACCACCAATATATGTAACCGGCCTCTGTTCACACTTTTCACACGCACACTACTAACCCACCGAAAGCTACATTAAGATAACCTACACTTTCCAGTATGTCACAATCCCTCCAGCTGACAGACACATAAGCAAAAACCCATATGATTGACGTTGCTGAATGCGGTAATGGCGCATTTTGAGGCAAACTGCATCACCCTGACAAGAATAAACTCATGAACAGCGACGATTATGACGTCATGAGTTTAAATCACCAGATATGCGTCATAATACTTTTTATCAGTAACAAATATATTAAAAGTTGCATTAATGAATTGAGTTACCTGTTTCATTCATTCAATAGACAAAGCTTATGTGCCAGCTTAGCTTTATGGTAACATGACATCAAAAAGGGCTCATTTGCTGAACTACATAACGCCTTCAGTGAGCGGTCAAATCTTTACGCTGAGGAGACAGGGCATTCAAGGCAAGGAGCATGTTAAAAAATGAAGCTAAACAACCCTTCAAAAAATTCGGAGACAATGGAGAGCGCCAAAAGATCGCCCTCAAACTGTCTTTCACACGGCAGAGCTGAAAAAGGTTAGGCCGCTGAAAATATTCTTGTCATTCAGTGTTGAAATGCGCACAATTTCATCGCACTCAACATTCTGTGAAAGAAGATGTTTTAAATAGCTTTAAGCAATGAAAGCGTTTCAGCCTCTTTTCATGATGGGCAGGTGCTGAAATGAGTCTCCCTCGCTCGTGGGCGAGTGGACGCTTTTTTCTTCTGTCGAGCGGGGCTTCCACCATGGGACACTTAAGCCCGCTCATGACTGGTGCATGCAAGTTGCCTGGGATGAACGGATGTATTGGGATACAGAATAAGATGAATGGGGAGAACAGGGGTCGATTGAACGCGCATTGGGGTCTCTCGTTTTATATCTCCGGTCTGGAATCATGTATCGATGGGAGAGCCCAAGGTCGCCTGGTGCTCCAGCAGGTGCTTCCCAGCTAACTGTGACTGTTCGCACCGTTGGCGCAGTCACAGTGCAAACAATGCCACGGTTGTCTGGCGTTGTCAAAATCCTTTTGACTTAACTTTAAGCGATTTTGACATTCAAGCGCTGATTATTTTATACGAAAGTGAAACCGCATCTCATGCATTTGGCACCAATGAACTGTATCCATGAGTATTCATAAGTCGTTCAGATAAAACCATATGTCTAATCCGTGCGCTTTCCACCAAGCACAATATAATTGATGACATGATCTATAGTGCTCTAAACCAGTCATCAAGTGACGAAAAAGAAGGGAAAAACATAAGCAAAGCAGAGAATATCCCTTCCAACGGTCATTCTTTGACGAAACACGCTTAGACTGAAGTTCAGAGAGGCTCGGACCCTACACTCTGTTTAGGTCTCAAAGTCATTTGCAGAACACAGGACCATCCAGATAGGAAAATAAGTGAATTTTTTATAAGAGGTCGGCGACCAGACCTTAATGTGCTGGGCTCATCATGGTCGATAACGCGAACATGATTAGTGCTTTAATGTGTGATGCGTGCTAGCTTAAAATCGTGTTCCTTTATAAATGATGCCTGACTCGTGATGCGAGATACCTGTTTAACTGAAATCGTTTCCACGTACAGGTGAGGCGTGATACATGATGCCTATTTACTTGAGATCGCTTACTTGGCATTGCTTGCATGCATAAACGACGCGTGATGCGTGTTGTCTCGTTATTTGAATTCGCTGGAATCTACACGTATTTTTCGCGTATTTTACTTCTAAGTTAGATATGCACTGCATCGTAGTAACGGCTGGCAATTGCCTTCCCTCGCCTTGCATGTTGGTTGTGTGCCTTGAATGTTGGTGGCGTGCAAAAGCAAAAGCAATTAAAAAACAAACACGACAAAAGGAGTAGGATTGGCAGGTAATTTTGAATTCACTTCTGATATCAGTTTCGATAAAGGAATGTAGCCAAAATATCCGGATATCGACCTGTTTAGTCCTCTGGTTATTCTGCGAGGAATAAGGCTATTAACACCGTCTTATCTATATGCATAATGCTCCACGCAAACGCGCCTAGCAGCCCACGTTATATCGTTATCACGAAGGCGCGCGTCATAACACGCAATCTTGGCCGCACATTAAACCAGAAGAAGTTTCACCAGCGATGACTAAGAAACATGCCAAAAGATCAGTGAGTTGCGGTCTATAGACTGAGTGCCATCATAGCGTCGTAGACGTGATCCTTGTTCCGGTCAACGATACCGAGTACGTGGTTTGATTTTTGAGCAACTAATGATGGTTTCGGAAAGTACGAAGAAACTACATCGTCGAAAATAAATATGTTTTGTGCTGAGTCGCAGCACTTTGGTATTCAATGTATGTGGGTGAAAATAACAAGAAGCCAAAAGATAGATAGAAAGACAGATACACCATACCTTTATCCCTTATCTTTATTTGACTTCAAATCGCGCCATTTTGACATGGCGCTTTGCGCCATCAAATACATATCTGAGTATTGCCAACGCAAAAACAGCCCCATTACCACTCACTTTCCTGATGCTTGAGAAACGCGTCAGACCAAATTAACCACTGGAAACTCTCTGAAACACCGCTCTGAAAGTGTATGAATGCGCACATGGCTGGGTTCTTATGACATGGTATAGTTCTCAGGTGTTCCATACTCAATGGGGAAAATATCACCGAAGGTATGCTGTTGTCGCCATCTTTTAGTTTGGAGACTTCATGAAATACTTGAAAGCGTTACTCTCCCTGTGAGGCAAGCTTAGCATTCGCACCAAGAGTCTGTGAAAAGTGTGCACGGTCTGTAAGTAGAGTGGAAGTAGTAGGTAAATACAGCATCTCTCTCTCTCTTCTCTGCACCTCTACTCTATCTCTCTCTCCCCCCCCTCTCAGCCTCTCGTCCCTCTCTCTCGCTCTCACTTCTCTCTCTCTCCTCTCCTCACTCTCCTCTCTCTCCTCCGTCCACTCTCTCTCTCTCCTCTATCTCTCTCACATCTCTCTCCTCCTCGCTCTCCCTCTCTCTTTTCTCTCTCTCTTCTCTCTCCTCACTCTCTGCTCTTCTCTCTCTTCTCCTCCAACCCCCCCCCCCCCCCCTCTCCTCTCCTCTCTCTCTCTCTCCCTCCTCACTCGTCCTCTCCTCCTCCCTCTCTCTCTCATCTCCATCCTCCATCCCCTCTCTCTCTCCTCTCATCTCTCTCTTCTCTCTCGTATCTCTCTCTCTCTCTCTTTATCGATTGATTGATTGATGACAATAAGCTTGGCGGTAGACTTTATAAACTGCCCACTTTGACATCCCTGTGGCCGTGCACATGAAATTAAGTGTCTATCGTCCATTAGCCGGCTTTTAGTCTAAGCCAGAGGAACTCAACCACAATGCTGGTGCGGCACTGAATTACGGGACTCCCACGTGACTCTTGTTGAAAACAATAACGAGTGATGTACTGCCGCGTTGGGGCCAAAATGCCTACCATGCAATCCTTTTCTGGAGGTTCTAGAGTGTAAGAGAGACTTTCGTATTCCAAGATGATTTGTATCCCCTTGGCTGGTGATCCAGCGTCAAACAAATAAAGCTGTCACTATGCAATGTTCTTTCAACTCAATCGTGTGTATTGTTGAATCGAACGGCGCTCGGATCGGTATCACCGCCAAGTTTTGCATGATGTGCTGACGTGAGTCCCGCCTCCCAAACGAGCCGAATTATGGGATTATTTTGCCTGCTCCTCCCCCCCCCCCTTCCCCGCCTCTATGAGCCGAATGGTGCTGGGAGTTTTAACATGGCACGCAGTTTAGTGACACGGTCGCCTGACTGCGGTCGAGTTGCCGCTGGCTGATTCTCAGCACCAGCCTCTGACTGACGCGGCGGCGTGGGCCGGCTTGGCACCTGCATGCATGCCGCAATGTCCACCGGCCTCAGCCGGGTTTCGGATCTCAGCCAGACTGCGTTCCGTGGCACGCGTCCAACCGTCTCCAAGGAGCTGGCGCCCCCGGCGCAGTTCAGTACGGTGCCGCGAGGCGGCTCTGCCGTCGGCCGTCGGCCGCGTCTGCCGCGCCGGCCGCCAGGCGCCGCTGCCGGCGGGGCGCCGCGCTCGTTGGCACGCGGATCGATCCCGCGGCGCGCCAGTGGCGTCCGGCTCCGTGCACGTGGTGGCTGGCAACGCCGGCGTCGTGGAGAGGCGTCGGCCAGTGGTGGCGCGCGTGTCAAGCGGTGAGCCCGCCCGCACGGCGGCCGTCGCCAGCGCCCGTGAGTACGCGCCCGCCCCGGTCCGGCTTGGCCCCGCCGCGCGTGCCTCCACCGACGGCCTTACACCACAGCATGTGCTGCCAGCGAGGTCGTTAGCATCATGGATCCTTCATCACCTTGTTGTCGACCGTGCCGGCCTGGGTCACGTCGGCGCTGGTGGGTCCGCCTAGCACAAGAAACCAGTGCAGGCGCGTCTGGCGCCCCCCGAGCCCCGGCGCCGCTGAGGGCCGTTCGTCAGACCCATGTCAGCCCGCGCCGAACTGCTGCCGGGCCCATTATGACCATGAAGAGTATAGGCTGGGGCGGACTCACATTAGTCACGGCCCGCGCATTGGGCAGCCCCATGGTTACGCCTGTGATTCACCAAATGGCTCTTTACTTTCTACACGTGTTGGAGATTTCTTCTGTGTGAAACAAAATTGCTATTAAATGATCGGGAGTAGCAGCGCGCGTTTTATCTTAAAATGCACAATGCATGCCTGAAAAAGCTGTTACGCGTGTCGTGTCGACTTCCAATCTTTTGCTGCGTTATTCACATCTTTGTCACGTCATTAGAAGCCTACCGCACGACTCCGTCTTCATTGAACTATGTCCCACTGAGTGAGACCCAGACGCCGCTTGTGCAAGACAGCTGCGCTGCAGAGCCACATCGGAGCGCACGGCGGGCGACGGCTGACCCTCCGCCGGCCCCGCCCTCGCGGCCCGAGCGGTTGCAGCTCGACACAGACGGCTGCCGGCGCGCCGACCCGCCCCCACCCCCGCTCCGCCCGTTTGGCTGTCCCGCCCCATTCGATGTCCCGCCCCTCTCAGTCAGAGCGTGACGAGCGTGTGCCCTGGGAAGTAGTTCTCCTTACTACTGACCGTATTGCAGTTCCTCCTTGAGAT
>NW_023596226.1:76372-82868 GCF_011947565.3 Pollicipes pollicipes | reverse complement strand
GACACTTATAAGCTGGCAGCGTCCAAGCGGTCCAAGTGGCGGAAGAGGCCGAAGAGCCTGTTTGCGACGCGGCTCTCATCGCCCGTTTTTTCAGCCATTTGACATTGGCTCAAAGCTTTATTGTCGACTGAAAAAGGGTGGAGCGGGACCAAAACAAGAAAGGCCATGCGAGTTGGGGAGCGAAATTTTAGTGAATTGTGTGTTTAAAATGTCCAAGCCTGCAAAGGTACTGCTGTCATCGCTTACATAAACCATAATTGGTCATGGTCATCACCTTGCCGAACCTGCCCGTCTATTCATGGTTATTGTGTGGTATAAGTTTACTCATGGTGCACCGACAAAGACTGACGGTCAATCTAGCACAGGCACACCGGCCGAGCTCCAATCACCCCTCCCTGGCTGGCGTACTCGAGTCGGAGTAAAGTAGTGCCAAGTCGCCCGACGGGTGCGACAAAATTGAGGTTCACAATGAAGCAGGACGGCACAACCATTTAGAGCTACTTTTTCAAGTGAAACATTCCAATTAGGTTAAATAAAGCATGTTCACTTATGAACTTCGAGGGAATATTTAAAGTCGGTTTTGTGGGTCAGCAGCACCTGCTGGCAAAAAACAGCATTGCATGATTCAGCACTCACACCGCAAGCGTCCTTATCACTTCCTCATATTTCATATTGCGCAAATGTTTTGCATTTATCTTTAGCTAGCGTAAATGTGTGAACTGGCTCGAATTAAAGGAGCGCGCTATCGTAGCATTTCGTCCCAGCATCCAATAAAACTAAAAGGTTGCAATATAACCGTCCTTGTAAGGCCGACCTAGAACTTAGTTATCATAGTAAGCACAGTAAGTGGAAGCCAGAATCCCTGCGTTTGTTGAAAAGAGATGGCTGACGGACTCCGTCGCTCGCAGGCTGGGACAGTCTCTGCCTTCGACCGACCCATCAGCCGACCCGGCCGCCAGCCGGCCGTAAAACCTCACGCTCGATCGTCGAAATGGCCCAATGGAGGGTTCCAGTCGGCTGTTGGACACTGCCCCCGCTCAACTGGCCGTGTTCAGTTCAACCTCAAATCTGGGTGACAGTCTCCGGCGCCTGGCTTCGTTCAGGAAGGACGTAGTTACCAGCACTGATGAAACTTAAATACCAACGCTGATGGAGGCTCAATATCAGCGCCGTGGAAGGCTCAACATCTGCACGGACAAAGGGTCGCACATCAGACGCGAGATGCCGCACATCGCCACTGATGAACAAAATCGCCACCCCTGATGAAGACCATCACCACCCATAAAGGTGAACGCTGGCCGTGATGACCGCTGGACAACGTCTCGTCTGGGCTGATATACTCGCTACAGACCCTGTCAGAACGACCAACGACACTTTGGCTGCCGGGAGATTGGCGTGTTGGACGCGAGTGATAGCAGCCCAGCGCCTGGCTTCGCTGACCCAGCCAGAGCTGACCGCCTGGCCTCGCTGACCCAGTCGGAGCTGAGCGACCAGCCTCGCTGACTCAGTCGGAGCTGAGCGACTAGCCTCGGTGACCCAGTCAGAGCCGAGCGCCTAGCCTCGCTGACCCAGTCAGAGGTGAGCGCCCAGCCTCGCTGACCCAGTCAGAGCTGAGCGAGTAGTCTCGCTGACCGAGTCAGAGCTGAGGGCCCAGCCTCGCTGACCCAGCCAGAGCTGAGCGCCCAGCCTCGCTGATCCAGTCAGAGCTGAGTGCCCAGCCTCGCTGAGCTAGTCAGAGCTGAGCTGACCAAGTCCCAAACGATCTCAGCCAGACAACGGCAACGAAACCAACTTTGTAATAGTAGAGAAGAAAATCAGCTCACAAGTCCTCGTTGATCTCAAGGAGGAAATGCAATACGGTCAGTAGTAAGGAGAACTACTTCCCAGGCACACGCTCTGTCACGCTCTGACTGAGAGGGGCGGGACAGTCGAATGGGGCGGGACAGCCAAACGGGCGGAGCGGGGGTGGGGGCGGGTTCGGCGCCGCCGGCAGCCGTCTGTGTCGAGCTGCAACCGCTCGGCCGCGGAGGCGGGGCCGGCGGACGGGTCAGCGTCGCCCGCCGTGCGCTCCGATGTGGCTCTGCCAGCCAGCTGGGTCGTTGCACAAGCGGCGTCTGGTGTCTCGACTCAGTGGGACATGAGTTCAATGAAGACGGAGTCGTGCGGTAGGCTTCTAATGACGTGACAAAAGATGTGAAATACGCAGCAAAAGATTGGAAGTCGACAGACACGCGTAACAGCTTTTCAGGCATGCATTGTGCATTTAAGATAAAACGCGCTGCTACTCCGATCATTTAATTAGCAATTTTTGTTTCACACAGAAGAAATCTCCAACACGTGTAGAAAGTAAAGAGCCATTTGGTGACATCACAGCGTAACCAGTGGCTGCCCAATGCGCGGGCCGTGACTAATGTTGAGTACGCCCCAGCCTATTACTCTTCATGGTCATAATGGGCCCGGCAGGCAGTTCGGCGCGGCTGACATGGGTCTGACGAACGGCCCTCAGCGGCGCCCGGGGCTCGGGGGGCGCCAGACGCGCCTGCACCTGGTTTCTTGTGCTAGGCGGACCCACACAGCGACGACGTGACCCAGGCCGGCACGGTCGACAACAAGGTGATGAAGGATCCATGATGCTAACGACCTCGCTGGCAGCACATGCTGTGGTGTAAGGCCGTCGGTGGAGGCAGCGCGCGGCGGGGCCAAGCCGGACCGGGCGGGCGCGCGTACTCACCGGGCGCTGGCGACGGCCGCCGTGCGGGCGGGCTCACCGCTTGACACGCGCGACCACCACTGGCCGACGCCTCCGACGACGCCGGCGTTGCCAGCCAACGCACGTGAACGGAGCCGGACGCCACTGGCGCGCCGCGGGATCGATCCGCGTGCCAAGCGAGCGCGGCGCCCCGCCGGCAGCGGCGCCTGGCGGCCGGCGCGGCAGACGCGGCCGACGGCCGACGGCAGAGCCGCCTCGCGGCACCGTACTGAACTGCAGCCGGGGGCGCCAGCTCCTTGGAGACGGTTGGACGCGTGCCACGGAACGCAGTCTGGCTGAGATCCGAAACCCGGCTGAGGCCGGTGGACATTGCGGCATGCATGCAGGTGCCAAGCCGGCCCACGCCGCCGCGTCAGTCAGAGGCTGGTGCTGAGAAATCAGCCAGCGGCAAACTCGACCGCAGTCAGGCGACCGTGTCACTAAACTGCGTGACATGTTAAAACTCCCAGCACCATTCGGCTCATAGAGGCGGGGAAGGGGGGGGGGGGAGGAGCAGGCAAAATAATCCCATAATTCGGCTCGTTTGGGAGGCGGGACTCACGTCAGCACATCATGCAAAACTTGGCGGTGATACCGATCCGAGCGCCGTTCGATTCAACAATACACACGATTGAGTTGAAAGAACATTGCATATTGACAGCTTTATTCGTTTGACGCTGGATCACCAGCCGAGGGGATACAAATCATCTTGGAATACGAAAGTCTCTCTTACACTCTAGAACCTCCAGAAATGGATTGCATGGTAGGCATTTTAGCCCCAACGCGGCAGTACATCACTCGTTATTGTTTTCAACAAGAGTCACGTGGGAGTCCCGTAATTCAGTGCCGCACCAGCATTGTGGTTGAGTTCCGCTGGCTTAGACTAAGAGCCGGTTAATGGACGATAGACACTTAATTTCATGTGCACGGCCACAGGGATGTCAAAGTGGGCAGTTTATCAAGTCTACAGCCAAAGCTTGCATTTGTCAATCAATCAATCAATCGATAAAGAGAGAGAGAGAGAGAGAGAGAGAGAAGAGGAGAGAGGAGAGAGGAGGAGAGAGAGATAGAGAGAGAGAGAGAGAGGAGAGCGAGAGAGAGAAGAGAGGAGAGCAGATAGAGAGAGATAAAGAGAGAAAAGAGAGAGACGAGAGGAGAGAAGGAGGGCAAGAGGGGAGAGGAGGAGAGAGAGAGAGAGAGAGAGATGAGAGAGAAGAGGGAGGAGAGGAGAGAGAGGGGGTGGAGGCTGAGAGAGGAGAGAGAGAGAGATAGAGTGAGAGGAAAAGAGGGAGAGAGATGCTGTATTTACCTACTACTTCCACTCTACTTACAGACCGTGCACACTTTTCACAGACTCTTGGTGCGAATGCTAAGCTTGCCTCACAGGGAGAGTAACGCTTTCAAGTATTTCATGAAGTCTCCAAACTAAAAGGTGGCGACAACAGCATACCTTCGGTGATATTTTCCCCATTGAATATGGAACACCTGAGAACTATACCATGTCATAAGAACCCAGCCATGTGCGCATTCATACACTTTCAGAGCGGTGTTTCAGAGAGTTTCCAGTGGTTAATTTGGTCTGACGCGTTTCTCAAGCATCAGGAAAGTGAGTGGTAATGGGGCTATTTTTGCGTTGGCAATACTCAGATATGTATTTGATGGCGCAAAGCGCCATGTCAAAATGGCGCGATTTGAAGTCAAATAAAGATAAGGGATAAAGGTATGGTGTATCTGTCTTTCCATCTATCTTTTGGCTTCTTGTTATTTTCACCCACATACATTGAATACCAAAGTGCTGCGACTCAGCACAAAACATATTTATTTTCGACGATGTAGTTTCTTCGTACTTTCCGAAACCATCACTAGTTGCTCAAAAATCAAACCACGTACTCGGTATCGTTGACCGGAACAAGGATCACGTCTACGACGCTATGATGGCACTCAGTCTATAGACCGCAACTCACTGATCTTTTGGCATGTTTCTTAGTCATCGCTGGTGAAACTTCTTCTGGTTTAATGTGCGGCCAAGATTGCGTGTTATGACGCGCGCCTTCGTGGTAACGATATAACGTGGGCTGCTAGGCGCGTTTGCGTGGAGCATTATGCATATAGATAAGACGGTATTAATAGCCTTATTCCTCGCAGAATAACCAGAGGACTAAACAGGTCGATATCCGGATATTTTGGCTACATTCCTTTGTCGAAACTGATATCAGAAGTGAATTCAAAATTACCTGCCAATCCTACTCCTTTTGTCGTGTTTGTTTTTTAATTGCTTTTGCTTTTGCACGCCACCAACATTCAAGGCACACAACCAACATGCAAGGCGAGGGAAGGCAATTGCCAGCCGTTACTACGATGCAGTGCATATCTAACTTAGAACTAAAATACGCGAAAAATACGTGTAGATTCCAGCGAATTCAAATAACGAGACGACACGCATCACGCGTCGTTTATGCATGCAAGCAATGCCAAGTAAACGATCTCAAGTAAATAGGCATCATGTATCACGCCTCACCTGTACGTGGAAACGATTTCAGTTAAACAGGTATCTCGCATCACGAGTCAGGCATCATTTATAAAGGAACACGATTTTAAGCTAGCACGCATCACACATTAAAGCACTAATCATGTTCGCGTTATCGACCATGATGAGCCCAGCACATTAAGGTCTGGTCGCCGACCTCTTATAAAAAATTCACTTATTTTCCTATCTGGATGGTCCTGTGTTCTGCAAATGACTTTGAGACCTAAACAGAGTGTAGGGTCCGAGCCTCTCTGAACTTCAGTCTAAGCGTGTTTCGTCAAAGAATGACCGTTGGAAGGGATATTCTCTGCTTTGCTTATGTTTTTCCCTTCTTTTTCGTCACTTGATGACTGGTTTAGAGCACTATAGATCATGTCATCAATTATATTGTGCTTGGTGGAAAGCGCACGGATTAGACATATGGTTTTATCTGAACGACTTATGAATACTCATGGATACAGTTCATTGGTGCCAAATGCATGAGATGCGGTTTCACTTTCGTATAAAATAATCAGCGCTTGAATGTCAAAATCGCTTAAGTTAAGTCAAAAGGATTTTGACAACGCCAGACAACCGTGGCATTGTTTGCACTGTGACTGCGCCAACGGTGCGAACAGTCACAGTTAGCTGGGAAGCACCTGCTGGAGCACCAGGCGACCTTGGGCTCTCCCATCGATACATGATTCCAGACCGGAGATATAAAACGAGAGACCCCAATGCGCGTTCAATCGACCCCTGTTCTCCCCATTCATCTTATTCTGTATCCCAATACATCCGTTCATCCCAGGCAAATTGAATGCACCAGTCATGAGCGGGCTTAAGTGTCCCATGGTGGAAGCCACGCTCGACAGAAGAAAAAAGCGCCCACTCGCCCACGAGCGTGGGAGACTCATTTCAGCACCTGCCCATCATGAAAAGAGGCTAAAACGCTTTCATTGCTTAAAGCTATTTAAAACATCTTCTTTCACAGAATGTTGAGTGCGATGAAATTGTGCGCATTTCAACACTGAATGACAAGAATATTTTCAGCGGCCTAACCTTTTTCAGCTCTGCCGTGTGAAAGACAGTTTGAGGGCGATCTTTTGGCGCTCTCCATTGTCTCCGAATTTTTTGAAGGGTTGTTTAGCTTCATTTTTTAACATGCTCATTGCCTTGAATGCCATGTCTCCTCAGCGTAAAGATTTGACCGCTCACTGAAGGCGTTATGTAGTTCAGCAAAT
>NW_023596226.1:48872-71372 GCF_011947565.3 Pollicipes pollicipes | reverse complement strand
AGCCGACCCCCGCCAACCGGTGGGAAGAGATGGATGGGCTGATCGATGGATGGGTATCGTCGCGTCATCGTGGGTATCATATCATCACTCGCTATATCATCGTGACGCCCCAGGTGAACGTCGCCAAAGTGAGGGAGCGTTGTACATCAGTTATGAATTAACACG
Source organism: Pollicipes pollicipes (assembly GCF_011947565.3). Taxonomy (NCBI): domain Eukaryota; kingdom Metazoa; phylum Arthropoda; class Thecostraca; order Pollicipedomorpha; family Pollicipedidae; genus Pollicipes; species Pollicipes pollicipes. The sequence continues at coordinate 71,207 of NW_023596226.1, read as the reverse complement.
GATGCCATTCTTATCACATCTCTTCAGGCCGTTGCATGCTCTGTATGGCTGCATGACCTCACCGTCGATGTATGCGCATTATACATTTCAACACATTCTTAAACCTGAGCTCTCACGGCAACGTGACCATATTGTCATTAAATTTGAAAACCCTCTTCTCATCTTCGGGGATTTCAACGCTCACAGCCCAGCTTGGAGTAACGGTGCCCAGGCCGTCGATCGCCAAGGATATTTGATTGAAGATTCTATTGATGCACTAATTTAGTCCTGCTAAACGAAGGCAATAATACTTATCACCACATGCCAAATGAAACGGAAACAGCCATTGACTTACGTTTCTCCCTCAATAAGGACTTTTTATTGAAATGTCAATGGAGATGTCCACGACAGCGACCCTTTTCCAATACAAATTTGTACCACTCTTGATTCTTCCGCTCATGCAGTCCACCGCTATATACCCCACTGGAATGTGCAAAAAACAGACTGGGCTAAATTTCAGGATTTCGTCTTGCCAGACACAATCACTATAACTCACCAGAGCAGGGAGTTTGTCTTATCACACATATTCTACATTTTGCAGCAACCGCAACAATTCTGGTAACTAAACCTCCACCAGCACACCTCCCCGTCCCATGGTAGACAGATGAAGTTCAGAAAGCCATTGCGAGACGTAAACGTGTTTTTCAGTTACCAACGAAACAACGACACTTCCTCATTTACTCGCCCGTAGCTCCGAACGCGCCCAAACCCAGAGAATCATAAGAGCCGCCCAACGTTGTTCCTGGCTAACGTTTATACAGCAATTTACAGCAGCCCCCGCGCTTAGCAAAATTTGAGGATTAGTTCGTGCCTTATCTGGCAAGCGGCCCGCTTATTTCCCTTTCAGCTCTCCGAACCAACAAAACTTTAGTCACATCATCTTATCAGGTCATAGAGGCTCAAAATCAAAGTGTCGCCCATTATAGCTCTTCAGGTAACCACAAGATAAGTTTCATGGATCAAGCGCGACGCCATTTTCGATTAAATCATCGTTGCTTTCTCTCTGACAACAGAAATGAATACAACGTGTCATTTTCTTTCTCAGAGCTCTGTGATGCAATTAAATCCACTGGTAGGACGTCAGTAAGCCAGGATAATTACATTACGCTGTCTCTCTCACTTACCTGAGAGCATGCTTCACTTGATACCAAACTTTTGCAACGATATGTGGTGCTCTCATGTTTTCCCGGAAGCATGGAAAGACACAATAATAATTTCGATCCCAAAATCAGGAAAGGACGCACACAGACCATTCAACTATCTTCCTATTGCGCTCACCAGCTGCCTGAGAAGGCCTCTGGAAAGCATGGTCGACAAAGGCCTTGCCTGGATAATTGATTGTGATAAAACGCATGTCGGGTTAGCGTTGTGGATTTGGACGCGACCGTACCACCTGTGATACCATTGCGTCGAAATCCACATTGCTGATCCGATAATGAAACCCACAAAAAAATATTAGTATCAGAACAAATATGTGTCGCACATTTCGCCAAAAACGTCAGCTCACTACTGTGTTTCTAGATATTGCTCGGGCTTATGATATTGTATTGTATATTGCCCGCTCTTTTTTATAAACTTCATAAGCTATGACATAAAACCTCGTGGAATTTCTCTCGGGAACGTGGCCGCTCCACGTAAGATGCCGATCGACAGTCTCTAACGCTCACATTTAAGAGTATGGTCATCCACCAGGCAGCTGTATATCTCCAATGCTTTTCAACCTGATGATGATGATTAATTTGATGATCTTCGTTCAGACATATTCTCGTCACTTTTCGCCAGTGACAGCGCGATCTGGTGCTCAGATGTAAAATCGCTTTACTTATTATCGCGCCTTTAAGACGCACTTCACAAGTAACAACAATGATCAAGACGTGTTGTTCTCCATTTTCCGCTCCAAAATCGGCTGCTATGATTTTGAGTAAAAGGCGAAGAGATACTAGGCATATTCTCTCCAACTCGACGGGCACAATATCCCTGTTGTTGCATCGTTCAAATTCCTAGGCATCGTTCTCGCCCGAACTTGTCCGTCCATACATCCACGTATATATGCATATATATATATATATATATATATATATATATATATATATATATATATATATATATATATATTATACGCCCAAATATGTCCGCAACGAATGCATGTTGCGCGTCAATTTGTTTAGGTGAATCTCGGGGTCAAGATACGGTGCTGACCAGCATACACTGTTGTTGTTATATGAATCTTTGGTTCTTTCTATTACTGAATTTGGATCTGCAGTGTATGCAGGTGGCACAGAAGTCAGTCTGAAATCAATAACTGCTGCTTAAAATCCGTTCTTACGGCTTACGCAAGGGGCACTGCGCGCATCTCCAATGCCGGCACTTGAAGCAGATGCGCTCATTAGGCTTCTAGCCCTCCGACGCATTGAACACACTTTGTGATATGTCACGGAGATATGAAAAAATCATTGTCACCCAGCATTTGCCTCCACATAAATTTTACCCCAAATCACCACAGACCCCTTGGACCAGCAGAACGTTGCTCAGGCCTTATAATCGCATCTCCAGCCACTGTTTTCTGCCATCCTTGGAACTATATTCTACCGCGAGCTTTCGTGCTACCTGATTTGGTGGTGCCCCCCTGGCAGCTGGCACCTCAGAAAGTGTTGCTTATTATTACTGACCCTAAACACACCGTGACAACAGCTTATGTTCAAACTAAAGCTCACTCGCGTGGTCGCAAAATATCCATACTGTAGCCTCACTTATAACGATGGCTAGAGGACTGAAACCACACCGGATGTGGCGCACTCTGCCACACCCACTATTCATAAAAATGTAGGCCCACGGGATAGAACATCATTTTGTCTTGCAGAACCACTTGCGCTATTATTTCCTTCGCAACATATCGAACGAGAAAATCATGGGACCAAACCAGTAGAAATATGCTCGGATTCAAAGGTGACCCTGTTGTCAGTTATTGCTTTCTACGTAACTCACTACCTCCTTGTCAGTATCATAAACCTTTATCATGCTTTGCGCACACAAGACATGAACATCGCATCTTGGTGGGTGCCAGGCCATCGAGGCATTACAGGAAATGAGCGGGTCGACCAATTGGTGAAGCAACCACTGACGTCCACTGACAACACCGATCCCTGTGAACCGTACTTCAATAAAAATGGTCATCCACAATTTGGCGAAATAAGTTTGGCACCGGCCATGGACGTTGACGTGGACAATGGACGAATGAACGGCAAAACGCTATGACTCAACTTCGTGACATAAAACCAGAAATCACACCTTGACCGTCAGTGAACCATGCAGACCGTTTAGAAGGAAATGTACTGGCACATCTTCAAATTGGACACACAAAGCTCACACATAGTTATGTATCTTTTCAACACCTACGTCTACGTTGCCATCCGTGCTATCGTCCACTTGCACTTAAATTTTTTGCTTGAATGTAGCAAATGCCAATGGCAGCGGAAGGCACTGGAAGCCTACCGTTGTCACCACAATGTTGCGTTACCGTCAAAAGTCTTCGTAGGTAATGACCATCCATATCTTCTTCATCTTTTGTTAGCTTTCTTAGACGTGCCGAAACGCTTCAGTCGCTGTGAATGGTAGCAATTCAATAGTGTTATTTTGCATCGCTCATGCATTTTGAGTTTAAGCTGAAAAATATCTTGAAAAGTGTGAAACGGTCCGAATGGGCCGAACGCCTCAAACCAAATAAAAAAAAGAAATTTGTGTTGGACTATTCGATCCTCTCATTCTCTCTTCTTGCTGTATCCTAAGCTCTCGCGATGCCCTGCTTATCCGGGGCAAGCTGCATGTGCCAGCCACGAGCGAGCTGAAAGGCCCCTGAGGAACGGGATACCGATCGGGCACCCAGCACACACCCCGCATAGGGATCCCCGCGCGAGCTCAGGCTCGGCGGTTCGCAACCACGGTGCATGTAGTCCTACCTTACCGTGATCCATTACCTTTCATCCCATTGCCCTGAAATTATCATTTCGGGTTGAAAGGGCTCCAATCCAAACAACCAACAACCAATCGTGTTAAATTTTTGAATAGCTTGCGCAAAATTGGTTGAGAGCCAATTGAAAGTTCACATGTTTGGGGATCGTGCTCATGAAAGCCAAATATCAACCATTCGATAATTTTTATTGGTCTTTAACACGGCGTGGCTAGTGAAATGGCAGGATTTAAATGACGTTATCATGGCATGTTGGATACCTGGGTAACCCTGAAATAGTCGGCACAACGTAGTCTGTATATCTTCACGGGCGTGTAGCTTAGAAGCTCGCGGATTTTAGGTCCTAAGAAGGGCAGGGCTCTGAACCGCATCGAGCAAACTTCAAGATAGCTTTGTCAAGTAAAAGCGCAATACAAACGTGAACATTCCCTTTAACGTTGGCGTTGCGTCGCTGGTGCCGAGACTCCAGTGCCCGGCGGGCCACTAGGTACCGGACAGTAAACCGAAACATTCGTATAGATGATGAAACAGCTGTAAGCAGAAGCTGCATATCAACAGCGAACTGATTTTGTAGATTTTTTACGACGAACACGATTATTTTTCTAGCAAGCCTTTGCAGCAAACGATTAGAATACAATTATCTGAAAATGGGGGCCGTGCTCACGAGACTTGCTCGTAAAAAAAAAACGGCGGGATCATCGGGCTGTCTTGGCTCCGATAATGAACAATCTGTTAGTGGAAGATGCAGATTACCAGCGAGACGATGGCGTACAAATTAGCGACGGATATGATGATACTCGTGGCAACCTTAAACGGCTCGTCATTACAACGCACTTTGATCTCACATCCCACTTGAATCCCACTTGGATTGTATGCCATTCGTACCCCATTTGGTAACCCTAAGGTCTCTGTTAAGGATTATTGGGCCTTAACTGATCAGCGGAGGCAATCGGGCCACTTGAGCGACTTTTAAGCGTCGCAAGGTCCCTCCAGGACTAAAAAGCCCATTCAGGACACAACATAAACTCGACACCACTAAGGCTTTCTTTTATCGTTTTATGACAGCGTTTAAGCTGCGCGCCGGAAAGCCAGAGGTACGTGGAGTGATTATCCTTCGTGCCTGCCCTTCCTGCCAGGGTAAGAAACAGGTGGTACCGCATAGCCCCAACAGCTGTGTGCGTCGTAAAGCCCCAATGGCAACAACCGTTCACAGGTCGCACTGACCTCTTGACCTCCTGTGTACTCAGGACCCCTCTGGCCGCTCATGGGGACGTTTTAGTTCAAATTGATCCTTGACCTCTGAGGGGTTCGCTGGCCAATGGGGAGCCTCTGGTGAGTGGGGCCTCTCTCTGACCGCTCAGGGACATAACTGGTGGCCCAGGCCCCCTGGTCACGAAGGGAAACCTTTTATGACCCGTGGGCCATTCTGGCCGTTGAAGTGTTTCGTTACTGGTGACCCAATGGCCGCTGTTCGACTCATCTGGTCGGCATTCTATATCTCAACAACCCTTTGGACATTTTATTTGCGGACGAGGGGTATCAAGAGACCCACACTGTCACCAAAAAGCCCCTCTGGATGCACGTGGCCGTCCGACCGATCAAGGGTTCTCTTGACGTCAAGACTCTTAGGAATCGCCCAATGCCGGGGCCTACGCAGGGCCCATCCTCCCCCCGCTTGTTTGCTCCGTGTCTCTCTGGGCACCCAGGGGCATTTTAGCTGCTTAGGGGCTCGCCAGGTCACTGAGGGGCCGTCCTGACCACTGAGGAACCCTTTGACCAATGAGCTGACCTTGGTTTTCTCAGGGGCTTATGGTACGCTCCGGTCATTTTCAGACACTCAGAGCCCTTTACATCTGCATGACCCTCTGGATACTCGGGGCCTCTTGGCTACACAGAGCTCATCTCCCCGCTAAAAGGCCACCTGATTACCAAAGGCGCCCAGCTGCTTCTAAATGGGCTCACTTTTACACGTGACCCTGTTGGCCTGTAAGGGCCTGTGGCCACACCTGCATGAAAGTGTGCTGAAAGGCTGGAGCCCTGTATCGGCCAGTAAAATCCGAGTCCGGGCAGATAGAGCTCTTCCCATGGACCACCTTAGAATTGGTAGGAATTTTCTTTTGGCAATCTAAGCTTTACTAAATGGTCTAGATATAATTTTACTGTTTAAAACAGTGCTGTATATAACATCAATTACCAACCTTCGTATGATGCCCGGAAAACATATTGGAGTGCTGCTCGAAAGGGCAGTGTATGCCAATATTCAAACATAAATTTAGGTGCAGCCTTATTTGTGTGAACCTGTGAAACATCGTCAGGCTACGGTTCAAAAGGCACGGACCGCATAAGTCTAACAAAACTAACAATTTTGCGCGTTCGGTGCGTCCTTGGTGAACGCGACGAAAAGGTGGCGCACCAGGCAACACATGTCGCGCCAGGCTTGAAGTGTCCCTAAGGTATGCTAGAGAGTGTGATGATGCTTGAGGTGGGGCTTGAAGCAAGAATGTGGCTTTCATAAGGGACCATGACCTCGAGGAAGCCCTCATATTAGACGTCTTCCCCGAGTGCCGCTGCTGCCGGCTCCAAGTCCGTTACTTGTTCAGCTGCCCTGATTGGCAACGTCCTTAGTCGCTTTTCCTCGTGGTCAAGGAAAGTATACGGAGTAGATCGAGCTTGCGCGTGAGACCCGCGCAAGTTCCAAGGGTGAAGAAAAACTGCATTTGTGATTATATTATCGCATAGAGCAAAGGGCCGATGTTATTATGTTATCCCAATATACATACATACATTATATATATATATATATATATATATATATATATATATATATATATATATGTGTGTGTGTGTGTGTGTGTGCGTGTGTGTGTGTGTGTGTGTGTTTGTGGCAGTTAATCAGTTAGAAGCCAAATGACATGGTGTAAATGAGCGTTTCGGTTGCTTGCATGATATTGATAATTGCGGTGATAAAAGAGGCTTTGGTGATTTCGGTGGTTATCTGTCCTGATTAGCAAACCAGGTCAGGAGCAGTGCGCAAAGACCATGAGGGTCAGTGGTGTAGTTTGCCCGCTCATTTGGGTCGGGACTACAGTCCACCCACCTTCCCACCCTCTCCCCTCAACTTGGGATCCAGCACCCCTTCCCCCAGCTTTGGAAAGAAGGTCGACTAAAGCCAAGCGAAAACTTCTGTGTTGTTATACCTTAAGGGCTAGCTGATCCCCCCCTACCCCCCCACACTATCTGGTATCCAGTCCACGTTGTCCGCGAGGACAGCTGTTCTGATGATCATACCACCGCGTCTTCCGACTATCCGGCATCCAGTGTGCGCTGTCCTTACGGACAGCTGTCCTGATTGTGGCTAGCATTGGACCAACGCTATACATCCTACACTCATTGTCCGTCTGACATAATCCGGGATACAGACCCGGTCTGGAACGCGTCAGTCCTGCTTGACACTGAATGAGGCGGGGTTGGGCGGTTCTGGACCGTCCCGGGCCGGTGGTCGGTCACCTCGCCCGGCGCCCAGCTCGGCCGGCCCAGCTCCGCCGTCAGGTCCGCTCGCGGCCAGCGCGCCGGCCAGCTTAGGGTCACCATTCGTTAGGCTCAACAGAAATGGCAATGTGCGACTAATGCCAGGTGAAATAGATTGCAGCGGATGTAGAGAAAACGAGACGGAAAGTTGGCCATTGATCAGGCTGGCTTGAGGCGCTGGTGGGAACATGACTTCCCACCAGCGCCCCGGGCGGCAGATTGTTCCCTGCGTGTACAGCTCGGATAATGCAGGGTTCTTCTAGATGCGGTTGGGCATCAAACGTCAGCCGACTATTTTCTCAAGGCAAGACTACTTCGCACTGGCACCTAAGCTATCTTTGTTCACGGTTTTATTGCCCAACGTTGGATCTAAATGAAGTAATGAAGAAGATTCTTACTGAAGTAAGTAATCTAGCCTTGCTCTATTCGTTTATGAGGCCGTAGAGATTCAATACATAACTGGAAGCTTTAGTAGACAGGGTTGTGTCTCTTTTGAATTCAGATGAAAACTTATATACATGATATCGAAGCGGTTTTGCATGAAATTATTACATCATAAACGTCATCGTACCTTGCATAACGTTAATTGTGAGCCAGTTGATGGCCGTTTTATCTGGAAACCATTCTCACGAAACACTGGCTTGGAACGACTCGCCGATTATATTTTTGTTGGCCTTGATCGCCCATGGCTATGGAATGACAGGATTTAAATGGCGTTAATATGGTGCCACGAATGTCTGGATGACCTTTAAACAGCCTGTCCGAAATAGTCTGCACATGTTCCCGGGTGTGCAGCTCAGAAACTAGAGGGGTTTAGAGGGCCACGAAAATCTTGCTACAGCTACAGCCATAGAAAGTTTGGCGTAGCTAAACTGCATCATTCGGAGATTCTTTAGGAGCAGCCGTAGTGTGGGAAAGTGGGTACAAATGGGTTCCCACTCCAGCGCGTGTAAGAAGTTTGCTGAGTGGTGAGATTAACCGAAGTTCCTGCGGGCCTGGGACCAGTCAGAGTGGAGGAGCCGGCAGACGGATTCGATTTCGCCAAATTAAGCTGAGGAAGAAACAACGAACCGTTATAAGAAGCCAACAATCGACGCTATCGCATCAACACTTGAGTCGTGTATGGCCACCGCCGGGACTTCTGCGGTGGTGGATCGCTGCTGCCTGTTCGCAAAGTTTGGAAGCTGGGCGACGTGATTCTGATAAAGAATTCACCTGTGTTTCTGCACAACACCACACTTCCAAATGCCGGTGTTGATCCTGCATTTCTTATTGCGGCGAGGCCACCGTTAAACTTTTTTAATCATGGTCTCTGAAATACGATGAACTTTTTGACAAACGGGCATTATTACTAGGCATCTGTTTATCAAGTGACACTAAGATTGCGGCTTGGCCACAGTTCTTGGGCGCGGCCGTCGTGTTTTAGTGTCAACTTTAGCTGTCATCATAAACTTTCTACGCCTGTCTCTGCGTATGATGATATATTGCAGGAGTTCATCGCATATGCAGTATAGGATGCTCAATGACCCTTATCTGTCATTGTCAGAAAAAAAACATTATTTTCGTCTTTCTTAAAAAAGGAACTCTTTCTCGTCAACCGTCTCCAAAGACGGTCCATCTAGAACTATTTCTGTCATAAATGTAATCGTTCGGGTGAACAAGCTCCGGTCCCGCTCGCTCCCACCTGTAGCTCCCTCCTGGCTCGGATGACCGGATCTTAGGTCATCCGGCAGGCCGCCCCGAGGCGCAGAGACGTGGTAATGCCCCACGACGAGACCGGCCAGCCCGGCGCCGCACCAGGAGCCGCAGTATTGTCGACCGGTGGCGCGCGTGGCGCTGGGTGGTGCTCTCAGTAGCGCAGCACTCCTCGCCCAACGACAAACAACGAACGTGAGCGTGATAGCATCAAGTACGCACGATAACGTGGAAATTGCACGAGATTACATGAAAATAGCACGCGAAAACAAGAACATAACTCTAAAGAACACACTCCTCGTCCACGGCTGTTCCATCACTCGTGGGTGGTTCGCGGCGGTGCCGACAGGCAACCACACCGGAATTTGGCGATGACACAGCTGTAGCCCCGACGGTTCAGGTGCAGAGGCGATGCAGTGGGAGCCATACCAACAAGACAGGTCATTACATACACTCGGTATGAGCCAAAAGTAAGCTTCGCCTTACAATGCTCGTTTGCTGGCGTTGGAGTTTCTGCGCCATCTTATTACAGCCGAATGTTAGTGTACGCAAAATTGACACCTGTGACCTATCTTGACCCATCGAGGGCAAACGCGCATGATGTATGTGTAGTGATTTTGCGTCTAGATGCTGTATTTCCCATCTTACAGACTCTTTGAAAAGTATGCAAGTGCGCATTCGAATTCGTGTACGAAAGCGTCGTTTACATCTTACGCATCATTCGTTCCAAAATATATTTCACAACTATACTTGCAGCCAGTGCAAGTATTTCCTGTAGATGACCATGATCATCAGAATGACTTAGGCTCCAGTCAACTGAGATTTTAAGTGAAGATGGACCCCGATGAAAAACGAACTTACTCTGACTTTTGAGTCTACACTAGTCCGTTGACCGCAACACCCAGCGGGGTGGGACAATATCTTGTTATCAATGAGCCAATATTATTTTGTTGCCACTGTAGTCACTGGCATTTTGATCACAGCCGCTGTTTATGTGCTCAGACTGGAATGCATTGTGGTCATCGGTAGACGGCGGTGGTACTGTAAGTGCAGTATTGAACGTATTTGTCATGGCTCGGTAATATTTTGGCACCGGCGCGCTGGAGATTAAGATAATGTATATATTTATGCTTTCCGGCGACAGGATGAAAAAATCAAAGTGGCGTTGATAGCCCATTTATACGTAAGCCTTTATGCCCGGTCGCTTTCCTCCCTTTCATGGTTTGAAAAAGATGATTTTTGAAACGACTGTATCTGGAACAGCATTTATTACATATTCCCAGTGCAACTACAACGATGTGATAGACCGTAGGCACGGATACATTTTACGTTCTGATGTCCCAGGAAATTAGAACAAACATTTATCTTCATTTTGGTTACGACATTCCAAGCCGATTTACAAAACAGGACGGTTTTGATTATGATTCAATCATTATTTTTTGATGCACTATGCTTTTATACTTACAGTTCGTAAATAACGCGGTGGGCATTTTTATACCGACGCATCCATCGAGAGCTGCATCGATCTTCTCGTGCGCAGCGGTTGACCGCCGCTTCTCCAAGCGCCCCCTCCCCTAGAGCGGGGTGTCTGACGCCCCTCCCCCTAATGTCGGGTGTCTGACGCGGTCTGAGGCGGCGCGGGGGAAAGGGCAGTTGTTGACAGTTGGCAGGCAGTTGTTGCTTGGCTCGCTGATATGAAAAGTACTGGTATGAAAAGTTTGGCTCAAATTATAGAATGCGGTTATACCACAAGCAAGCTGAACGCTAAGATCAAATGCAACGTAAAGTTCGATAAGAATTTATAATACAATGTTTAAGAAACGGTGTGCGACTGTGAACTATCAAGCCAGGGAAAATAAAATCAGGGGGGAAGGAAGAATGTTCTAGATCCACCAAGATGGAATAGGTGGAGGACATAAACTAATATCAACGACGACCCGATAATTTCTCTCCCCCACCCTCCCCCACCACCTCCTCTGCAATCGGAAAACGAAGGACAGGAAATCACACAGACTAATCCTCTACTCGCTTCCGTGCAGGGTAGGCTTTGGCATGGGTTACACACACGCAATAGGATGCACAAATTCCAAACCAATGATCAAATGGCTAAAATTATGGTTGTCTTCGATTGGGAAAGGGGGATAAGAACGGGGTCAATGCCTGTATTTTCTCCCTAAGCCAGCCAGCGCCGGACCGAGATACAGAAGTCAAGTGTGCGCCTTGGGGCGATGATCTGCACTGTTCTGCCAGCCTTTAAAGACTGGCTTGCGCAGTGTGTTGCCTTCGCTATTCAGCTTACTCCGTTCCAGGGGACATGTCCGTGGCATGTTGCGAAGGCTCGTCAGGTACGGTCCATCTGAAGTTCACTTACTGTGAAGGTGCATGTTCCGACAGCTATTTGTAGTCTATTGGGTAGCTGGCCAGTCAGAATTGTCATATATTTTTCGGGGTGAACTATTTTCCTGTTCCAGCAATTCATTTAGTCTTCTGGATTTGCATCCCGCCTTAATCCGGTGCGTCGCACGATCGCTTATCACGCAGAAATAGCTTTTTGCTGCTATTTCCTCGCCATCTTTAATTCCCACGCACTCGACAAACGAATGCACTGTTGCCTGCACTGCACCCCATTGGAATCCTTGAAAGGCATCTTGGACGCAGAACAAGCAATATTCCGAGAAAAGAATCGCGGCACAAAATACACTCCCTTTCCTTGAAATCTAAACATACGCCTCATAGGTACGTACTTTGTGTTTTACGATGAAGCCATGCTTAGTAGTTTTTTTATTTCCGTACTGATATTCTCAATAGATCACCCACTCGTATGTCGCAGTGCTATTAAGATTGTGCGTTCTACATGCATCATTAGATTTGCTGCACTTTGTCCGCGTCGGTTACATTTGGCAAGTCCGCGAAAAATGCCTTGAGGGCACAGGGACCCGGACAGCATTTACAATTCACCAGCATGCATTTCTTATTTGTGAAGTCATCGAGTTTTCAGGCTTTTTTCATGAGGTGGTTCAGAGCGAGCTCACGTCTGACAGCTTGCAGCATCAGTGTTCGGTTCCGATGACGCATTCACACGCTGACGGAGTACTTTCGGCCGAACCGACCAGCTCGCTTCACCGGGGCATGAAGGCTGGCGGCTGTCAAAAACTGCACCTGTCGGCGATCCCTTTTTCAGGTGCTATTGCCTTTTAGATGTTTGCCAAAACCAGTGTCTCTCATGCATCTCTTTACTGCCGTCTTTGTCACGAATTTTGACATGATTTTCCACACCAGACGTCAAGCTGCTCATACCGCCTCTTTGGAAAACACGGCTTTTCGCCCTCTTCTCTATCTCTATTTTGACACGCCACTTCATCTTTTTATAACGGGTGTTGAAAAAACACTTCGTCCTTTCATTGGACCCGCCTTGACTGTCTTTTAAGAAGTGCAGCGCTTGTTCCCCTCTCCTTTTAAGTAGATGGTACTATGGTTAGAATTTGAATTTTTACCCAGTACGGCAAAGTTGGTTTATTAAGCTCGCTACCGGCACCTTCATTCATCATCCATCATTTTTTTCGCACGGCCCCGCTTTAAACTTTGTTCATTTCAACCCATTTACGATCTTTATGTCAACGTCACATTGCTGACGCAAATGCGGCGTTCGAGGTCTTTGGTGACTACCTGCAGATTTGTTCGAGCTTTCGTCCTACGCTTTGACTCGATTCTGAAAGAACAATACTGAAACACGTTTATTTTATTAATTGTGGGGTCTCTTGGTGCTACAGAATGGCATATCATATCCTTGACTATTTCAATAACGGACTTAGAAAACAGGCACTCTTTCTAGACGCTCATGAGGCCTCTGCCATTTCAATCTAGCTTGAATTTGGTACTGACTTTATGTTTCGATTGTACACTTGACAAACGCTTTGTCAAACGCTATTTGGTTTTCATCTTCCTTGTCATGAAATGATTAAAACCACCCCATTTACTATGGTCGGCCATCCACACGAATTGACTAACTTACAGTTAGTTCACCGGCGTCCTCCCGAGGTTTGCCACGCCTCTAACAGATTGTTCCCGTGGATATCACCGCCTACCGATTTTACTCTGATTAAGGCCATGTCACTGTCTGGACCCTGCGCATGGTGTAAAAGGTCCTGGTACTGCTGGTGGCGATTACCAGGCGTCGATGGCGCTGCTGCCCCTGGTGTGCGCTGTGGTGGCGAGCTGGTCGACGGCTGGTCGCAGTCTGGCGGCATTCATTTCAGACTGTCCAGACTGAGACAGTTTCCTGGCAGCTTGTTTGTTCAAGGTGTGCATAGGGCTCCCTCAATTTTCAAAATGTTGTGCAGGACTGTTTTCTTCCGGTTGAATGTAGCTTGTCATCGGCCACTGTGGTTTCTTTCTTGTCGGGGTCATTTGTTAAGCGGACTTTTGTACATTTTTGTATTGCACCATTCACCTTGTTCGTTGACTGTGGGCATATCGCTTTTTTCACATTTTCAAGAACGCCGGGGGTCTTTGTGTCAGGAATGCACGTGAATGGTCCTTAACAGTTTTTGCTGCAGGTTCTCGAGTGAATTTCTTTGATGACAAACACGGTGGTTCTCTTAAAGGGAATGTTCTACATTTGCTACATTGCTACATCAACTAACATTTGCATTTGTATCATGCTTCATGATGCATGAAGCAACCATCAGGTATAATGAGATTGGCTCACCTATAACGATTATTATACTTGTAAGTGGAAAATATTCCTCGAGACAGCACAATTTCTCTGTTAAGTAAAGACGGGTCTCAATATGCAGGGAGCTAGAATCGCTTTTGAACCAGGGTGGGAGTGAAAAATTTCATTGCAAAAAGACCGTGCGGGAATGAAAAAACAATCCACAAAAGATGGAACTTATAAGCTCGTGACTGATACTGCCGCATACAAAGACATCTATTTCAAGTTAGCATGGATGTGATATCAGAAACCTGGCAGAACTGTTTTGTTTTTAACATATTAGAGCCGTTAAAGTAAAACAGAATACATTAAAGCATAGTAATTTCATGACAGTGTAATGAGCATAAGAAATTATCAACACCCACAATTTGGTGCTACACTTTGCACTTTCCTTCCACAGCACTTTTAACACAAAAGAAAGCGAAGGAATTCAATAACAAAATAAGAACAGAAAATCCAAGAGGTATAAAACACTGAAACAAACAAAACATCGAACTTCAAACACACCAGCCCATCACCAAATCAAACACAATAGACATACCTCTGTCTTCTGTAAGATTGGGGGTCGGGGAAAACAAACACTTTGTCGCTGTTTCTTACAAATATCAATGCTGTTTTCATAGAAGTACCCTAACTATGCCTAACCTAAAGAGGCCTTTCTTCATCTCATCCTGTCTAACCCTGTTTGTATCACAGCAGCAGTTGTGAGTTACTGCTTCTTGCACAATTCCCATTGCCACTTGTCATGCACTTAACCAACTTAACCTTACTTAGGTAGCCCATATGTTGAACATCATCTCTACTCAACTATCTGTTGACAGCAGCACTTATGATAAAACTTGATAAAGCTAATTTTTGGCTGGTTTCCACTTGCCCTTTTGTTCAGTTCATTTGTGTATGCTTGTTGATTATGAGACAAAATTGACAACACACAAATCAAAAACACTTTAAATCATTTTGAGTACTTATTTTGATTGTCATGGTTATCCTATGTTAAGGGCAATAATGGGTGTGCCCCACAAAACAATTTCTCCTCCCAAAAAAACAAAACTTTAGATGACCATGCCAGTATTGCTGCCTGCCTTCTCAGCTGCAGCAAAGGCATCTTTAGGTTTGTATATTCATATTTAATGACAAAGCCTGAGATGTTAGCTTTACATTTTACACGGGATGGTTAGTATGGTCAGTTACATACTAACATTCAACTCAAAGTATACTTGCTATGCAGCTTAAAGTATCCCTGTGTTAAAAATGTAGTGCATATATACAGTACAGCTATTTGCCAGTCAGCAAACAATGACAACTATAGAAAACATCTGGTTGAAGCAGCCACGAGGGACCACTTCAAGAAATTTGGGGCAAATAATGAAGAATATGGAACAAAATAAGCCCATTCATGCCTTGTGGTATCATTATTCCTCTTAAGACAAAACTCGATGAATTAAACAGAAAATTGACTATCTCTGGTTACCACTCATGTGTCGAAAGCAGGTAAGGTAAGCAATTACCTGGTCCACGGGAGATTTATGGCTTCTTCCTGCTACCTCAAAACAAAAGTCAATACCTTTTGCATGGTCTGCTGGCAGATAGAGCCATCCCACTCACCCCCTAAACATGAATATCAATTAGGCCACCAAACTACGAGATAACAATGCGAAACAAGGTAAGAATGTGGGGCATGATACAACATCTCCAGAGGACAGAATTTCGCCATCAAACACTTCTGTATTAGCTGCGTCAGGTCTGTCCCCAAAGCTCTATATGGCAGCATTATGATAGCTTCGCAGCTAGCCTAGTGGGTTAGACACTCGAGAGGCTTAGATGTATAATGATCGAGCTCTGCCATGAACCCAGAAAGCGGTTAACCGAGGGTTTAACAGGGGAAAAATGACGGTAAAAATAAGTCTTTGCTTCAAATTGTCTGCTTCAATTTCCCTCTGTGAGTTGTTCACTCCTGGGGTGCATATCAAGCATGTTTGGGCGGCTGGTGAATTAATCCAACTTATGTATCAAATACGTATAAGTTTGCAGTTGGAGCATCTTGCACAGAAATTGGTCAACATTTTAGGGGGCAGATGGTACCTCTAAAGACAATCGAAGAGGAAGAAAGAATACAGTGGTATCACATTCGTATGATACCAAGAGAAACAAGAGTAGTTAAATAAATACAAAATATGATACTTATCTGGCAAAATTTTGTAATCAGCTGATTTGACTTGAAATCTGTTCACGCAAGTGCTCAATGGTGACACCTCATCATGCAAATGCATATGGAAGACATTTCTTGAATTTTTCACTCTTGCATTTCGGGAGTGATGTAATTTAGTGGCCAAGTTTCCTCGGGAAAAAAATACGTGAAGTAAAATTCTCTACCAGGCCTGCTGGTGTTTGCACCAGGCTCTGCTTTCGTGGTGTGGTGGCGAGACCAAACAATAGGGGATGCGTGAAAACCTTGCATTTGGCACACAGCTGCCGATTGTGATGCATTTTGTAAAAAAACGAACTTGATGCGTGCGAGCGGCTGGAGTCGCTGGGGTTCTTGGGCTTGGATTTACCTGACGCCCTTGCTCTGTGCATACGTAGACATGATTCAGATGTAGGTGAGGCAGGACATAGCTATAGGTGTCCAGGTTCTGTGAAGCTTCGTTTATACTTGGAAGTTTCAAGTGAGCTCGGTTTTGGATGACATCTGAAGACCTCAGAAAGGGAAATAGGGGTTTGGCATGTGCGATCAAACAAAGTCAGGCAGGAGTGAAAAATTCACATAAAATATGGGGAAAAGGAGTGAAATATTCCTCCTCACAGGGTGTTGCTTTGCACCCAAGGTCGGCAATTCTAGGACACTGTCAATATGCCATCGCGAGTTGTACGACATTGAGTGAGAACCAATTAACGGTCGTTATATCTGGAAATCGTGGTCACGAACGCCAGATATGAACAACTCCACAGTTTTAGTCGTACTGGCTTTGATTGCCGCATGGCTAATGGATTGGCAGGATCTATATGCCGTTATTATGGCGTCATGATTACCTGGGTGACCTTAAAATGATCTCCCCAAAATAGTGTGCGCATCTTCGCGGCTGTGTATACCTCAGAAACTGGAGAGAATTTAGGTCTTAGAAGGGCAGAGCTGTGAGCTGCACCAAATGATCTTCAAGATGTCTATTTCACTTCAAAACTTCAGACAAATGTGGAACACTCCCTTTAAGGTCTGCTTCATTTTGACCACTCCTGCGTAGCTCCTTGGCATCCTGGGAGCGCTCCGACACGCTAGTGCTGTCAGGCCAGTTTTAGAATGAAGTTTGTTACCAAGTATCGCTCCGTGAGCTCTCTCACGCACACGCGAATCGAACGGTCACATCACTTGCACGTAACTAGTCTGAATAGAGAATCCAAGCGTGATTGATCTCATCCCCCGGGATTCAGTATCAGCACCTGTCCTCCCCCTCCCCTAGCGCGTCCCCCCGCGCCAGACACCCGACTCTAGGGACGCTTGGGGCAGCGGTGGCAATCAGGGTGCCAAAATTAGCCCTTCGTTGGTTGAGTTGGCATAGAATGGCCACTTATCAGCTTTGGAGTCATCTGCAGTCTTTTGTAAGACACGGATACTGTGAAAGTAGCCATATCTTAGCCGTAAGAAACCCCTTAGACCCATCATAACTTGCCGTTGATCCTCCCGTGCAAAGTCTGGCTGCCCTCGATGATGGCAGAAATGAGAAAATGTCTGCCTCCATTCCAAGGTAGTACGCTATTTGTGACTTCCTTAATGCTTCTCCTCGAACTAGGCCAAGACGCCTGGCGACATTGTTCTTTACAGCTTTTTTATTGTTCTAAAATTTCTCCTTTGTACTCAGTAAGATCCCATAAATTTGGTATTGATAGTTTGTCAGAGCTGAAAACATTGGGGTGTAGAATTGGTCTAACACCAAAACTAATCAGACGATGAATGTTTAAATCTTATTTGTACGCTTTGCGGCCGGCCGGCCTACACAATGTTTAAGCAGGAGGTGCTGTTGACCAGGATCTCAGCTGTCAAAGAAAATGATGTGTAGTTGTACAATTCACACTATTAATCACAATTCATCAGAGGCTGACAACTGAAGCAAGCTTAAAATTAGTTCACGTAGCGCAACTTAAAGAGAATGCCCTCGAAAATTAAAGTGCGTGATTGAAATGACCGAGGGCTCAGCTTTCGAGAAAGTCTGCCACATTGTCCATATCCGGATCGCTCCACCGAGCGATGCTCAGCGAGGCGGCGCTCGTATCCTCCGAGGAGAGCGTGCTTCATCAGCACGTGGTCGGCCTGTCGGTGGGCGGGCGGCGAGACGTCCGCCGTCCCCGCCGGCCGCCGACGAGAGCCCTCCCGCAGGCAATAACGCGGCCGCCGGGCCGCCGGGAGAGTCCGAAAAGAGGTAGCCGCCGACGGAGCCATCAGCAGGGCGGCCGACCGGACGCCGGCCGACGCGGCCCACTAGCGGCGAGCCGTGGCCCGGCCACGCCGGCATCGAGACCGGGAAGTCGGGCGGGCCAGACGAGGGGCAGCGCGCTCAGGTCAGACCAAGGCCAACTGCGTAAACGACGGAGATAGGGCGTCGGAGAGCCCACGGCGGCTGTCCGCCGCGCCCCGGCGGTCGTAAGTCGCCTTCTCAGATCGCGCTGTGTCGCTCTATTGATGGCTGGTCGTCGTCGATTGGGTGATCTGGTTTTGGGATAGACGGGCAATCCTAGCCCGCCAGTCGGTGAAAGTATGCATCTCATTCCAAGAGTGGTCGTAACGCTATCGACAAAGCGATCAGAGACGGAGGAAGGGGGCGGCGGGCTTTGTGCAAGATTTCTGTTGAAGGCGGGGCTGACATACTACTTCACATCTGCGTATGCGGATGCCGCACGTGCTGTGGTCAGATACGTACGTCACCGTGTACTCATCATGCGTGAACCTGGAGAGCGCAGGGGTCCTCACGGTCTAGGTCAGTCTCAGACAGGCAGGGGTCCGGACTTCGCAGACATGACGACGGGCTTACTACTGACTCCCAGCTTCTTGAATGAGTGCCGCTTTCCCGCCGGGTTATTAAGGGCCTCTGATTGCCGGCCCGTTACACCCTAGTAGCAGGGGTGTACCCTCCTTTTTTAGTTTACGGGGAAGGGACTCCAGCCCTAATGTAGGCTTTAGACGCCCCCCACCCTCTCACCTTGAGATGGAAGTGGCCGAAATCCGCGGAGAACCCAGTTGGTTGGCGTATTTCGGGTTGGATTTCGTTGTTTTCACTGCCCAGCTGCTTGTTTGCAGATATGTTTGCCCACTGCCGACTGCCCCCTGCTCACTTATCCAATGCCCACTAATCCACATGTATGTATCGCACCATGGATACACCGGTTTGGGTTTTGCAATACTGGTGTCAGATGACGGCCACCAGGATAGGTAGAGGCGCTGAAGGTAGGTGCGCCATGTAGACGAATGTACTGTCCGCAAATAACGAAGCGATGTCAATGTTTATGAGTCATGCATGCGCCAGCAATCAAACGGGAAAATACCGACGTGACTTTTTTGGAACACCATCTCAAATGCAACACCATCTAACGTAAACGGAGAAACATCGACGCATAGAAGTTCACAGACACGTAGCTATTCGTGCCTTTTCCACCCGTTTTGACATATAATTGTCTCAAACACGTGCGTTTTCATAATACCTTCACGCAACCATGAAATCGATAATTTATTGCCAACTCAGCAATGTCATGGACGGAATTACCGGGCCTAATCAGACCAGCACCCATCTGAATTTCAATCAATGTGATTCTTCAATTAATTCGCGAACACTACTTCGGGGCCTTGTGTCCACTAAGCTGTCAACGATGAGCTTTGCAATGTGTTGATCGGATCCACTTGCAAGCATGATACATACCAGCCCATAAAGGGCCTCTGCCGGCCTCCGAGGGGTACGCTGTCGCCCTGCAGAAGGTTCCTGCAGGGTAGTACAGATACACCACAACAGCTTGTAAACAGGTCTAATGAAGTCCCCAGGCTTGCTTGTCTGTAAAGATGTTCCAGCCGAATGAACCGATGTCCTGAAGTGGCTGATAGGAGCATGCTTGGAGGAAATCGAAGGGTTTTACACTAAAGCGCCCGGCAAGACCTTTCTAAAAGCTTGTAAAAGACTCTCTTGTGGCCAACAGAGCCCGTTTTAAAGCCGGAATCGGGTTCTTCGGAACGACAAGACGGACCCGTCATAGGCCGGGTGGGCACTCTTTTATGACGAGCAATGAGCCACTACAACATAACCGAGCCCTGAACTCTCATTCAAGCCCCTCCGCGGGCCTCTAAGTACGAATGTGTTACATCCCCCGCCATTCACTTGTGTGATGTTATGAGCACAGGTCAGTTGATAAAAGACTGATGACGATGGCATGCAAACAGCTTATTTAACTGGCACTCACTCTGCGACAAACCTGGGTACAACACACGTACGTCCCATTCACGCGCGTACAAAATCGAACGAAAACCTGTTGCGTCGTTTCTTTCGTTCTTACACCGATACAAGTTTAGACGTCCCAATGATTAGTCTAAGTTTGCAAATGGGAGTCTCAACGCGCTGTAAAAATGTCCGTCCTTTTACAGGGTCATGAGAACCGGGTAAAATGATTCCCATCAACCGACTCCTCAGGAAGCAGTGCCCTCACTCTGGCTAAGGGAATCGTAAAAATGCCCGGACTCGCTTATCCGGGAATCTTTTTTGCTGCGAGTTCTTGAACAGCCATAGCGAGTCAACTGAGGCCTTCTACGAATCGAATTTCTCCCTCATTGAGAGTCACGTGACCCGAATGGGCGGATCGCTTGGCTCTGCGCGTGCATTGACGGGGAGCTGTGATTTTTAAGACGGGTCAAATGACCCACGGGGATGAGTCGAGGAAAAACACCTTGCTTTGCCTCGGCCGTGCAATACACGGAAATGTTTCGCATTTGAAGATCTCAAAGCAAACATCAGATGTTAAGAAATAACCTCACTTTTAGCAGTTAGTGCACTTATAAGCAGAAAAGACTGCTCTGGGCACCACAATTTCTATGTTTAGTATATACGCTCGTAGGTAATTGTTTGATAACATCCTCGCACCTTGCACAGCATCGATTAAGAGTCGAATGACAGCCGTTTTATCTGAAGTTCACGCTCACGAACGCCATATGTGAACGACTCGTTCATTATATTTTCCTCGGCCCAGATCGCCGCATGGCTTATGTAATGGTAAGATGTGAGTGACGTTACTATGACTTCATGAATGCCAACGTGATTTTGAAACACTCTCCCTGAAATACTCTCTCCATTTTCTCGGGCGTGTAACTCAGAAGCTAGAGTGGCTTAGGCCTTAAGATGTGCATGGTTACAAGCAGCGCCGCAAGGTCTTCCAGATGGCCATTTCAGTTTGAAACTCCATGTAAATGTGGAACGCTCCCTTTAAGTAACACACAATAGCAAATCATGATAAATGACTTCTAAGAAATATACAAACAAAGCCTAGGACCTCTCAGCAATCCAGTGGAAGAAGTTATTTCTGTTTCCAGTGCAACGGGGCGCAAAGTGTAATGCACTAAATATGCATTAGTTACGAACCGACGGCAAACGATGACAAACTGGATGCTGGCAAACGACGAATACCGTACCACCCCGTCAGATGCTAGTAATTAAAACCTAAACGTTCTCCAGTACTTTAACCACGCCCTTACTGTACCCAAGACGTGTTTTATCAAACATGGTAGTGAGTTTGGTCGGTGCGCCTGACTATAGCGGTCGCAGGTCAGTGACGCTCCTGCTCTTTTGCGTTTTCCCGCGGCGTCCCGCAGGTTAAGACGATGCAAGTGTGCGGGGCCGAGGCCTGGCATGTGTTACGTTGGAGTTTGGCACTCGGCTTCAGAGGCCGACAACAGGGCGGCTTTCTTGAAGTGGCATTGTTGTCGGCTGCCGGTGCTGTTCAAATTTCGGCGTCCTTGGGATGGGCGGGATATGGCCGCTCGCTACTACCGATCCTGGAAGAGGTGAGAGGATGTCTGCGACCAATCAGCGCACAGATAAAGCTACGCTGCTTCTTTCTACCGGATCCCACTGTGATCACGTGGCCTTGACCTGGCGCCGGGCCGTGATGCAAGGTCACCACTGCAGCCCACCTGGCAGTCCATGGGCGGACTCAGGCTGTGGTCAGCTGAGGCGGCTGTGCCGCCGGTGGTTGTGTCCTGCCGGCGCCTCTAGGGAGCCGCGCTCGGTCACCGCCGCGGTGGAGCTGCGCGGCGTATTCGTCACCGGAGCACGAGGGGCTGTCGGGCCGGACGGCGACAACGTATGCGGCGCTCCCGCACGGAGAGGGACACCGACTGTCACTCGCTGCCCGCCTCCCGTGGGGGGGG